>NC_085992.1:51194624-51357124 GCF_030014385.1 Trichomycterus rosablanca
GTTGCTGGTTCAAGCCCCACCACTGCCAGGTTGCCACCGTTGGGCCCTTGAGCAAGGCTCTTAACCCTCAATTGCTTAGATTGCTTTGAATAAAAGCATCTGCTAAATGCTTTCTGAAACGGCTCGTGAGATATTTTAGAAATCAGGTTTTTTTATTTTAAATCAGCTTGAAC
The DNA here is from genome assembly GCF_030014385.1 of Trichomycterus rosablanca. NCBI lineage: Eukaryota > Metazoa > Chordata > Actinopteri > Siluriformes > Trichomycteridae > Trichomycterus > Trichomycterus rosablanca. Next base: position 51,194,798 of record NC_085992.1, read on the forward strand.
GGTTTGACCTCTGGGTGGCGCTCTCACATAAAACGAATCAACGTCACACCTACATTAACGTTCCCGGGTTTTTTGGGTAAACGCGGATAAACGCGGCGGCTCCAGAGAAGCAAAAACTAGACGCCGAACGCAGAAGATTTCAGAGGGAAGTGGGTATGTTTAATTTAAAGAGGTATAATGATCCTCCTGTCAGGATTATAAACCGGTGAGTGAAGTCACGACACTGTGGACGATCTTTCATCACTCAGAATTGTTAGTAATCAGGAGCTGTTATATTTTATATCTTTTATTAATAAAGACTCTGTGGCCCCGTGGTTGTATTTTTTACTCCGTCTGACCCCCAACAAGAAAAGTTTGGACCCCCCTGGTTTACATTCTGGTTTGCACGGTTGCTGGTATAAATATCGTGACTGATGTTGTTGTTTCTCTCTCTGTAGGAGTTTTTGAGGAAGGAGTTCAGTGAGGAGAATATCCTGTTCTGGCAGGCGTGTGAAATCTTCAGTCATGTTCCAGAAACCGACAAGAAACAGGTTTGTGTTTTTCTAATGTTCCCACCTGAAGAGAATCTGTGATGTGTTTATTCTCGTGTATCTTTATTTAGCTGATAAATAAAGGAAGAAAAAGTGTTATATTCAGAACACACTCCTAAAAAAGTTGGGACGGTTCAAAGTAAGCATAAATAGTTGATATAATGTCTCAGTGTTTTGAAATGTTCCACAATGAGCATGTAAATTCACGAGTCTAAATGCAATATTGCAAATATTTGAGGTATTTCACCATCCTCCGTACATAATATTGTGAAAAGATTCTGGGAATTTGGGGGAAACTCAGTCTGTGCACGTAAGTTGCACACACAGCGACTTCAGACTCGACTCGGACTCGTTTCAAATGACTTGTGGACAACAGCAACATTAGTTACGTGTGGGAATTATATATCTGATCCTACATCATTCTGATCGTGTCATTTTCTGCTCTCTAATAATAATAATAATAATAATAATAATGCTCCGGCCGTCTTAACCCACAACACACACAATGTGTAAATGTTCCAGCAGCTTCCGGTGTAGTGATGAAGCGTCGCTCCCTACTCCCTACACAGTCTGAAGTTCACTTCATTTGAACATTCTCGTTACCTTTGGATCAGAATCTCACTTAAAATGGTGGAACACCCTACGTAGTGCACTTCACAGGAACGACCGGGGTGAATGGAACGCTCCTACAGAATCGGTGCTAATGGTTGAACCACTTTCTGAACCAATCAGAGCTTCTGATTGTAATTGTTAGTAAGAAATGCTGTTATCTGCATTTATTCGGTTTGCGTCACACAGATGACGTGGTAATGAAACGCTCGATCGGCTTTCTAACGACTTCCTGTTTTACTTCACGACCGGGAAAAGTTTGGAGGTTTTTAATTATAAGCACATTTACAAAATAACGGATTCTGTTCCTAATGGGACGCACGCTTATAAATGTAATAGCATCTGGAAGAACAGAAGCTAAGGTAAGCAGCGGTTATGATGGTTTTTGCTGTGTTTGGGATTTTGGCCGCTGTGCCGTGATTTATCGAGCGCTTTTGTTCTGTAATGAAAACAAAACGTATCAGTTGAAGCTTTTAACTGGAACCTTCTTGTTACAGAAATTACATTCATTTACACGATGAGGAGGAAAGTAAAGACACGAAGTAAAACGGCTAAATACACTCGCTAATCTGTTGTGACTTGACTCTGGTCTGTGCAGGGCGAGAACAAAAACGCTTAAACTGTCCCTGACGAGCCCGAATTTACAAATAAACGACACTTGTGGACCTTTATACAAATTCAACATCAATGAGAATTTATTTATATGTGGAAAGAACTCCATATTGACCTGGATCTTGATCTTTGACCATGTTACCTCACAGAACTGGTTATTTTAACCAAATTTGTTAGTTTTCTGGCACCAACTTGACTTTTCTTGACATTATTTAGAGGGTTTATTCATCTTAATGCTACTGTTAGATAAAATTCATTGTTTTTGATGTTATTTATGACTCCTGATGTGAAATTCCAGCCAACAGTAGGTGCAGTGTTGTTGGGTTTGAATGCCACACCCTTGGTCCAAAAAATACTTCTATCTGACCACAAAACTCTTCGTGTCCACGTGCTGATTCTCGAGCTCATGGGGATGTAAAGCTTGCTTGACTGTGGACATGAAATTCACACCAGACCTGTCTCTTTTTGGTTCTTATTGGTTCTTGAGGTTCCTCTCAGCATGTGTGGGTGACAGTTTGGGTCTTCGTCCCAACCCTGACCAAGACACCACTGTTCCACGTATCCTATATTTACCCCCAACAGGTCCTGATATCATTAAAACGTGACCGATTTTCTGACCTTTAGTTATCCCAGAAGGCCAGAGAGATCTACAACAGCTTCCTGTCCAGCAAGGCCACGACTCCGGTCAATATCGACAGTCAGGCTCAGCTGGCCGACGACGTCCTCAACGCGCCGCGGCCCGACATGTTCAAGGAGCAGCAGCTACAGGTAAACGTCATCAGTACCGGCTCTGTTTTAATAACGGGGTCCGGACTCCTGGTCCAGATTTACACCTGATTTAAAGCTTAATCGTTACAGGGTTAGATGTGGGAATTTAATCATTATATAAGTATAAGAGCTTTCCGGGCAGGGCTCACAAATATAGAAGATGTGCACCTTTAGTGCAGGTCCTAAATCAGGATAAATAGGGGGGTTGTGTCAAGAAGGGCATCCGGGGTAAAACTGTGCGGACAAATGATCCGATGTCGAACATCGTCTCAAAGCAACTTTACAGAATCCAGGACCAACAGACCAAAAACCCCCTGTTGAGCAAGCCGAGGGCGACAGTGGCAGGAATATCCCTCTTAAAATTACAGGAAGAAACCTTGAGAGAAACCAGACTCAGGGTGGCCTGACGAATTCGCAGCCAATAGGAATTGTTTGTTCATTAAGATCGAGTACTGCTAAACTTTGTTTATACTGATTAAGATTTTTGAAACGCGTCTAAGTGGCACAGCGGGATATTCTGCTAGTGCTACCGGTCGGCTGGGCGCCCAAAGACGGGACTAAAAAGTGGGCGGAGTCTTCAATGCTGTGTAAGGACCCTGGTTAGTAGCCTGTGGTGCCTGTACGGAAGTGGAGGAACGTGGAGATCAGCGCGTGACTCTCCATGCGCGAGACCTACCTCACTTGCCGATCCACCGAAGTACGGGCGAATAAGAAGGGGTCGGTGGATCGCTCACACGCCACAAATACACCCCCCTTGCACGCGATCGGATGAAAGATGAGATAGAAGATACAGATTTTGTTATGGAGTTTACCTAACATTTTCAAGAGCTTCAGGACTCCAGCGGACCACAGCGTGAGCTGTTATCTTTAAATGCAGGAAACGGAAAGAGTGGCGAATCAAACTAGGAGATTCCTCGGCTGAGGTCAGTTTTTGACCCCAACTAGGCAAAATGAGAAATAACGGGAGGCTAGCAAGGAAAACGAAACGCAGATAAATTCGATAATGACGGATTATTCAACACTTTTAAACGGATTCTGAACGTTTTGGACAACCAGGGGTGTCATCCAGAGCTGGGATCTCGAATATATCGTATCGAATCTCAGCTCTGCCGTCCGGCTGTATAAACAATGTTTGGCTGTTGTTCATCCAGGGAGGGAGCTGGATAGGGAGCTCATAACTGATGTCGAGGAATAATGCTGATCAGGGTGTGGCTCTCCGTACACAAAGCTGATCCGCACATGACCTCACCTCGTGCAGGTGAAAAGATGCAGTCGGCTACTGCACACGTGTCGGAGGGGGCGTGTGTCAGTCTCGCTCTCCTCAATCGGGGTGGGGGTCAACGTCAGTAGAGAGGAAGCATAATGCAATCGGGTAAAAATTGGACGGTATAAAACTTGAGAGAAAAAGGGACGGGTGTCGCTATGTCTAGTGAGGAGCAAATACAGACTTTAAACAACATGATAACTGTGAAATATGGTGGTGGTAGCACAAAATAAGTTGTAGAGAAGCCCTGATATACGGTACATACAGTACTAGGGTTCTGTTCAGTGCCTTTATTTAATGATGCTTTGATTTTATGTCAAAATAATAAAATTACTCGCTGTCGTGACCAGTTTGCAGTTCCACACCGCCAGCGGTGAACTTGTCTACTGGAAGTGGCACCTCGTACGTGGAACAGGGGTATTTTTGTCCTGACAAGGGTCAGTTTAGAGTTATAAGTTATAAATCAGTGTTTTTGGGGTTTTATTTCATCTGTAGTCAGACAAGGACACTCCATCCATAAAAATCTTCTCCTAAGCGCCGAATCCCACCGCCCGAACACATCAGGCACATGACGGGGGTAATAAAGGCTTCCGAAAACCCAGGGGCAGAACACGAGGTGCTACAATCCTACCCACAATTCACTGCTCTCAGCCTCTGTAAATGTGAGCTCTGTTCCATCAAAGAAGCTCATCAGTGTCTAGAATAACCGGATTAAATTCGGAGGCTCGGAGTCGGCCGTCACCTTTCATGAGGTCGGAGCCTCGAGCTTCAGAAGTTTCTAAATATTTCCCGCCGCTCTGACTGTCCCCGCCCCTCTGACTGTCCCCGTCCTTCTGTCTGTCCCCGCCCCTCTGTCTGTCCCCGCCCTTCCCTCCTCAGATCTTTAACCTGATGAAGTTCGACAGCTACACGCGCTTCCTCAAGTCCTTCCTCTATCAGGAGTGCATGCTGGCCGAGGTGGAGGGTCGACCCCTTCCAGACCCCTACCACATCCCCAGCAGCCCCGCTTCCAAACACAGCACCGGCTCGGACCGCTCCAACCTCTCCACGCCCAAAAAGGTACGTACGGTCACGCCCGGACGTTTATACGCGTCGTTACGGGGGGTCGAATCTCGGGCTGAGCTCACAATATAGAAAGTTGGGGGCACATCAGTGCACCCTTAGTGTAGGTCCCAAACCAGGGCATCCGGGGTAAGTGTGCAGACGAATGATCCGATGTGATGACGCCTTTCATACACAAATCATATATAAAATATATACGCCCATATTTGTAAGCTCCACTTACCATATAGAAGCACTTTGTAGTTCTACAATTACTGACTGTAGTCCATCTGTTTCTCTGCATGCTTTGTTACCCCCTTTCACCCTGTTCTTCAATGGTCAGGACCTCCACAGAGCAGGTGTTATTTAGGTGGTGGATGATTCTCAGCACTGCAGTGACACTGACATGGTGGTGGTGTGTTAGTGTGTGTTGTGCTGGTATAAGTGGATCAGACACAGCAGCGCTGCTGGAGTTTTTAAACACCGTGTCCACTCACTGTCCACTCTATTAGACACTCCTACCTAGTCGGTCCACGTTGTAGATGTAAAGTCAGAGACGATCGCTCATCTATTGCTGCTGTTTGAGTCGCTCGTCTTCTAGACCTTCATCAGTGGTCACAGGACGCTGCCCACGAGGCGCTGTTGGCTGGATGTTTTTGGTTGGTGAACTATTCTCAGTCCAGCAGTGACAGTGAGGTGATTAAAAACTCCAGCAGCGCTGCTGTGTCTGATCTCACACCAGCACAACACACACTAACACACCACCACCATGTCAGTGTCACTGCAGTGCTGAGAATCATCCACCACCCAAATAATACCTGCTCTGTGGGGGTCCTGTGGGGGTCCTGACCATTGAAGAACAGGGTGAAAGGGGGGTAACAAAGCATGTAGAGAAACAGATGGACTACAGTCAGTAATTGTAGAACTACAAAGTGCTTCTATATGGTAAGTGGAGCTGATAAAATGGACAGTGAGTGTAGAAACAAGGAGGTCGCGGGGGATGCTGGAACCTATCCCAGCTCACAATGGGCACAAGGCTCATAGACACACCCTGGACAGGGTGCCAGACATGACTGCATGTCTTTAGACTGTGTGAGGAAACCGGAGCACCCGGAAGAAACCCACACAGGGAGAAGGGATTCGAACCCTGAACTCTTTGTAGAAAAGTTAACGTTGTTTGACCATCCAGGATGAGAAGAAGAATAAACCGAGGAAGTCGCCTCACGAGGAGTGTAAGGACGAACACGGCGATAAAAAGAAAGCAGGGTTCTTCTCCTGGTCCAGGAACCGAAGCTTCGGGAAAGGACCCAAGAAGAAGGAGCTGGGAGACTACAGTAAGTGTTTAAGACTGATTTTATTTTTATTAAATCGTGTTTTAACACATTTCATAGCTGTACAGATGTCCTGTACGCTCTCTGTACGAAATAAATAAATAAATATCATTATATAAGGACGAGTGGGTGTTTTTCTCTGGTGTTTCAGGCTTTACAGACAACGACGGGCGCCGAGAATCACAGGGCTCTTTATCTTCTGGTGCCAGTTTAGAACTGGGTACTTCAGCTTCGGGCAAGAACGAGGTGAGGAACGTTTAGTTCTGGATCACAGTCGCACAACAGCACACGGAGACGTTCAACCAAACAAACACCGAGATTCACGGTGTGACGTGTGTTATAGAATTATCTTCATTTATAGTTTAAATGACGTGTTTTTAGGCTTTAAAATGCAAACCCCATTTCCAGAAAATGTTGGGACGTTTAGTAAAACACAGTAAAAAGAAGAATGTGTGGGTGTGTTAATTTAGACTGTAATAAAGACACTCAAAAAATGTGACACAGGTAAAATAAGAGTGAAACATTGATATAATATTGAAGTTCCAGTGTTCTGAAATGTTCCATAAAAGGATCCACCAATGGATCAGTCTGTACAAGCAACGGTGGCTCTTGGCTCACCACTGTGTTCCAAACTTCACTAGAGAATTGCAGTCAGTTCAAAAACAGCATTTCTTTCACCATCTACCGTATATAATATTGTGAAAAGATTCAGGGAATCTACGTAGAGAAATATTAGTATGTGGAAGCTCTGTGATGGATTATTGCCCTGTTTGAGGGGTTCCTGCTTTGTGGACAGTGTTTCCCAGTGGATCCAGGCCCACTGCGACCATGACCAGGATGTATCGGTTGATTAAAATGAAATGAAAGTATGAATAGTAGTAAAAGTACAAAAAGCAGTGTTAACACTAGAAACAGTATATGAATATACCCAGCAATTCAGTGAGAGCCGGACCCCCTGTGACCCTGACCAGGATGTAGCGGTGCTATCAGCCAGTCGGGCATCTATATACAGCACAATCGGCTATTTCTGGGGAAGTGGGCGTGGCTGATGCCCCTCAATGGATCAACATCCTGTCCTGGGTGTGTTACTGCATTGCAGCCAGCGATTCAGTGGAAGCCAGACCCACTGTGACCCTGACCAGGATGTAGCGGCTGATAAAATGAAATCAGAGTAAGAATAGAAGTACAGAAGCAGTGTTATTTATAATACGGATGGATTGGGATCCTGTCCGGGGTGTGTTAACGCATTGCAGCCAGCGATTCGGACCCACTGTGACACTCACCAGGATAAAGCGTACGATAATTCTTCGATTCAGTGGAAGCAGGACCCACTGTGACCCTGATCAGGATATATATATATATATATATATATATATATATATATACTGTATATACGCCCACTTTTTGTTCGAATCTCAGTAGGTGCTTCCAGCAAGTCGGGTGTCTACACACAGCACAGTTGGGTATTTCTGGGAAGTGGGGGTGACTAAGGCCTCCAGCCAGCGATTCAGTGGAAGCTGGACCCACTGTGACCCTGACCAGGATGTATATACATAGAAGAATATGGTTGCTCGGGTGGTGCAGGTGTCAGTTATGCTCCCACTTTCAGCCAGTCGGGCGTCTACATACGGCAGCACAGTTGTCAATTTCTGGGGAAGTGGGGGTGACTAAGATTCAGTGGAAGCCGGACCCACTGTGACCCTGACCAGGATGTATATACAGACATGAAATATGGACGCTTGGGTGGTGCGGGCGTAAATTATGCTCCCACTTTCTCTGGGATCCAGGGTTCGAATCTCAGTAGGTGCTATCAGCCAGTCGGGCGTCTACATACAGCACAGTTGGGTATTTCTGCGGAAAGGGGGGTCTGTGACCCTGACCAGGATAAAGAGGCAGTAAAACATTTCCATAACACTTGGGACGTCAATAAAAAAGAAGAATCTGAATGAGTTTGGATTATAATCTGAATGTTTTATTAATATGAAAGCTGATGGAACGTCGTGCTGAACGCGCCTCTGTGCTCATATTATTTTAGGAATGGGGTTGGTACGTATATCTGATAAGCGTTTATGTTATATATGTTATATACGTAGGACTGTGTTTTTGTAAGCCTGTGTTGTCCCGTCCTTCCCTCTCTGTTCTATCCGTGTCTCTCTCTGTCTCAGGGAGAGGTGTCACGTAACTCCATGTCCGTGTCGGAGCGCTCCGTACGTTACTGTAACATTAACCTGCCCGACGGCTCGTGTTGCTCGGTACCCATAAGGCCCGGCGTGTCCATCCGCGAGGTCCTGCTGGGTCTGTGCGAGAAGCTGTGCATTAACCTGGCCGCCGTAGATCTCTTCCTGGTGGGAGGAGAGAAGGTAACGCCGCAAAAACAATCGACATTTATTAACCCTATAACGCCAAGCGTATCATATTTGATACATGAGTAACTAACATTTTCTGTGTCCTGGGTTCCGTCTCTAAGAAGTGTCATTTTTTTAGAATTAGACAGTAACTATAAATAAAACAAATAAATAAATAAATATTCTGTACACATATATACACTACACGGCCAAACATATTCGGACACCTGACCATGAGCTTGTCGGAAACAAATTGAATTAAAACAGAGCGACCTCTGATTGACTTTGCAATACGTCTGTGTGTGGGAATTTGTGCCCGTTCAGTCAAAAGCTGGGCACTGATGTTGGTCAAGAAAGCGTCAGCTGACTCTGACCCCTCACAAGACTTTGAAGGATGTCTGTATGAATTTGTGCCCATTCAGTCATTTAGGTCTGGACCAAACCAGACCGAACTTGGTCCAGCGTTCACACTCACAAGCTTATAATCAAACAAATATAAATTAGTGGTGGGGCTTGAACCAGTGACCTTCTGATTACTAGTCCACTACCAGCAGGCGCTTTTAATCAAAGCGACTTTCTCTTGATCAATTGTGGGTTAAGGGCCTTGCTTAGGGACCCGACGATGGCAATTTGGCGGTGGTTGGGCTTGAACTAGCAACCCTCTGATTACTAGTCCAGACTTGACCACCGCTGAGCCTCGGCTGCCTGTCACTTCTCCTCACGTCTGTTGTTCCCACTTTATTTAGTTTATAATATTGTGTGAAATTTTGGTGCATTTTTTTAAATATTAGTGAGATTAGTTCATCAGACGGAACGTTACTGAGCCGTTTTTACCCCCTCGCTGCTCCACGTTCGTCCTCTGGTCATCTTTTATTTGTGTTTAGTGTCACGTCTTGTGACGTCACGTCCTGTGTTTGGTTCATTTAGACGTTTTCAGTTCGTTCTGTGTTTTGGCGCACGAGGACCGTAAAGAAAACCTCACACTTACTGTAACGAATCACTCACACCCGGCTTTGTTTTCATTTAATTATAATTACATTTATTGTAATTTATACATTTACATTTTTATCGTGTAGCAGACGCTTTTATCCAAAGCGACTTACAGTACTGTGATAGTATACAGTCTAAGCAATTGAGGGTTAAGAGCCTTGCTCAAGGGCCCAACAGTGGCAGTCTGGCAGTGGTGGGGCTTGAACCAGCATCCTTTTGATTACTAGTCCACCACTAGGCTACAACTGTCCAATAGCAATTATAATAATAATAATAATAATAATAATGATAGTTAAATAGCAATAATAATAATAATATTATAACAATAATAATAATTTAACAGCAATAATAATAATAATAATAATATAATAATATAATAATTATTATAATTAAACAGTAATTAAACTAATTTAATAATAATAATTAAATAGTCTCATAACATACCATTAGGTGAATTAGCCACTGTAAATTACACTCATGTCTTAGAGAATAATTGGGTTATACGATTGGTTTTGAATTAGACAAATAAATAAATATTCTGTACAAATATGTGCACTGTATAGCCAAACGTATTGAATAAAAACACACAATTGGAATTAAAGAGTGACAGTCAAAAGGTGACAGCGTTTGTATGGCTGGTAACTGAGCCTCAGTTGATGTTCCGGTTCATCCCAGAGCTGTTGAGTGGGGCTGAGGAGCTTTTCTTTATGTCTTAATAAAGATATAAGGTCCTTCCCTAAACTGTTGTTGCCAGGTTGAAAGTACATGATTTTGCTTATATAATTGATTTATTACACCTGTTCTTAATTGTTATTAGAAGGTGTGTGTGTGTGTGTGTGTGTTTGACCATCTATTGTGTGTGTGTGTGTGTGTGTGTGTGTGTAATGTGATCCTCTGATGCTGTATTGTACGATGACAGCCTGTATTGTCTGTCCGTAGCCTTTAGTATTAGACCAGGACTGCATGACGCTTTGCTCGCGTGACCTGCGCCTGGAGAAACGTACATTATTCAGGTACGACGCCACACCACGCCGTCCCCTCACCGCCATTCATACGTTTATTTACACCATCAGCTTTTTAATAACGAGTGTGTCCTCGTTCTCTCTCAGGTTGGACCTGGTGCCCATAAACCGCTCGGTGGGACTGAAAGCCAAACCCACTAAACCCGTGACGGAGGTGCTGAGGCCGGTCGTGGCTAAATACGGCCTGCATTTAGGAGACCTGGTCGCCAGGATCGTGAGCAACTCGTTTATTAATTTTATCTCCTGTCCTTAAGTCAGTGAAATAAAACACAGCTGTGTTGCTGTGCTGATTTTAGTTTTCCGTCGCGTTCATCTCTGTTATCTGTGTGTAAACAGAGCGGTGAGACGGAGCCGCTGGACCTCGGACTGCCCATCTCCAACCTGGATGGACTCCGAGTGGTTCTGGAGGCAGCTGAACACGGACCAGGAAAAGGTAGATGTGCTAGACGTGCAGTCAGGTTAACTGGAGCTGCTAGAATTAAAGTGTGTGTGTGTTCAAGAGTTTAAGAGAGGCGAAACAACGTTCCTCCAGGATCAGGACCAGGACCAGGGTGCAACACAGAACACAAGTGCAGATAAAAACATATTCTGATATACAGTAGCAGTGTAGGGTTTATATAGCAGCAGAGATATAAAAGAATAAGGTGCAAAAATGCAATATTGTGCAAAGATGCAAGTAATACAGTCACTAAGTAGCTGTATGAGTCCAGGGATCAAGATTTTAATGTGTGTGTGTGTGTGTGTGCATATATATATATATATATGACCCTCACAGAGCAGGTATTATTTAGGTGGTGGATGATTCTCAGCACTGCAGTGACACTGACATGGTGGTGGTGTGTTAGTGTGTGTTGTGCTGGTATGAGTGGATCAGACACAGCAGCGCTGCTGGAGTTTTTAAATACCGTGTCCACTCACTGTCCACTCTATTAGACACTCCTACCTAGTCGGTCCACCTTGTAGATGTAAAGTCAGAGACGATCGCTCATCTATTGCTGCTGTTTGAGTCGCTCATCTTCTAGACCTTCATCAGTGGGCACAGGACGCTGCCCACGGGGCGCTGTCGGCTGGATGTTTTTGGTTGGTGGACGATTCTCAGTCCAGCAGCGCTGCTGTGTCTGATCCACTCATACCAGCACAACACACACTAACACACCACCACCATGTCAGTGTCACTTCACTGCTGAGAATCATCCACCACCTAAATAATACCTGCTCTGTGGTGGTCCTGTGGGGGTCCTGACCATTGAAGAACAGGGTGAAAGGGGGTAACAAAGCATGTAGAGAAACAGATGGACTACAGTCAGTAATTGTAGAACTACAAAGTGCTTCTATATGGTAAGTGGAGCTGATAAAATGGACAGTGAGTGTAGAAACAAGGAGGTGGTTTTAATGTTATGGCTGATCGGTGTATATATATATATACACAGTATACAGTGTATCACAAAAGTGAGTACACCCCTCACATTTCTGCAAATATTTTATTATATCTTTTCATGGGACGACACTATAGACATGAAACTTGGATATAACTTAGAGTAGTCAGTGTACAACTTGTATAGCAGTGTAGATTTACTGTCTTCTGAAAATAACTCAACACACAGCCATTAATGTCTAAATGGATGGCAACATAAGTGAGTACACCCCACAGTGAACATGTCCAAATTGTGCCTAAAGTGTCAATATTTTGTGTGACCACCATTATTATCACTGCCTTAACCCTCCTGGGCATGGAATTCACCAGAGCTGCACAGGTTGCTACTGGAATCCTCTTCCACTCCTCCATGATGACATCACGGAGCTGGTGGATGTTAGACACCTTAAACTCCTCCACCTTCCACTTGAGGATGCGCCACAGGTGCTCAATTGGGTTTAGTCCATCACCTTTACCTTCAGCTTCCTCAGCAAGGCAGTTGTCATCTTAGAGGTTGTGTTTGGGGTCGTTATCGTGTTGGAAAACTGCCATGAGGCCCAGTTTTCGAAGGGAGGGGATCATGCTCTGTTTCAGAATGTCACAGTACATGTTGGAATTCATGTTTCCCTCAATGAACTGCAGCTCCCCAGTGCCAGCAACACTCATGCAGCCCAAGACCATGATGCTACCACCACCATGCTTGACTGTAGGCAAGATACAGTTGTCTTGGTACTTCTCACCAGGGTGCCGCCACACATGCTGGACACCATCTGAGCCAAACAAGTTTATCTTGGTCTCGTCAGACCACAGGGCATTCCAGTAATCCATGTTCTTGGACTGCTTGTCTTCAGCAAACTGTTTGCTGGCTTTCTTGTGCGTCAGCTTCCTTCTGGGATGACGACCATGAAGACCGAGTTGATGCAGTGTGCGGCGTATGGTCTGAGCACTGACAGGCTGACCTCCCACGTCTTCAACCTCTGTAGCAATGCTGGCAGCACTCATGTGTCTATTTTTTAAAGCCAACCTCTGGATATGACGCCGAACACGTGGACTCAACTTCTTTGGTCGACCCTGGCGAAGCCTGTTCCGAGTGGAACCTGTCCTGGAAAACCGCTGTATGACCTTGGGCACCATGCTGTAGCTCAGTTTCAGGGTGTTAGCAATCTTCTTATAGCCCAGGCCATCTTTGTGGAGAGCAACAATTCTATTTCTCACATCCTCAGAGAGTTCTTTGCCATGAGGTGCCATGTTGAATATCCAGTGGCCAGTATGAGAGAATTGTACCCAAAACACCAAATTTAACAGCCCTGCTCCCCATTTACACCTGGGACCTTGACACATGACACCAGGGAGGGACAACGACACATTTGGGCACAATTTGGACATGTTCACTGTGGGGTGTACTCACTTATGTTGCCAGCTATTTAGACATTAATGGCTGTGTGTTGAGTTATTTTCAGAAGACAGTAAATCTACACTGCTATACAAGCTGTACACTGACTACTCTAAGTTATATCCAAGTTTCATGTCTATAGTGTTGTCCCATGAAAAGATATAATGAAATATTTGCAGAAATGTGAGGGGTGTACTCACTTTCGTGATACACTGTATATATGGGTGTCCGTGTGGGTTTCCAAGTCCAAAGATGTGCAGTCAGGTTAACTGGAGCTACTAAATTGCCCTGTGTGTGTGTGTGTGTGTGTGTGTGTGTGTGTGTAAGATACTAGAAATGAAAGTGTGTGTGTGTGTCCTGTGATGAACTGACGACCTCCTTCATCTCTGTTCCTTTCTCCTACAGACAAATCAAAACTGAGCCTGGCAAAAAGCCACGGACCGCCGCTGTCCACCAGAAGCCAGTCCGCTACAGTAAGAACCAGTTCACCCTCTCTCTGTATAAAACCAGACCTTCCTGCCCCTCTGTCCCTGCGCCCCTCTGTGGGGTGGAGGGGCGTGTGCATGGCCCGATCCTCCACCTCTTTTATCCACTTATGGCTGTTCGATTCTGCCCTCCTGGATCTGTGGATGATCTAACCGCACCCTTCCTTCAGCTACCCTACACCTCCCTCCTGCTCTGTGCCCACGCCCGACCCACCCGCCATCGGGTCTCTCCGGGTCGTACCTACATCTCTGTGCTCTGCAGTCGGGTATCGGATATGACCGTATAAGGGGATGTGGGTAACCGAAGTGGCTGGTTAGATTTGTGTCAGCGTGGGGTGTGTGTGTGTGTGTGTGTGTGTGTGTGTGTGTGTGTGTGTGTGGTGTACTGGTGGTGGTCGTGGTGTGTTTTATGTGCTGTGCTTTGCTGGAGTGGAATTGAGTGTGTTTAGCACTAGTACTACGATTTATGTGTGTGTATATACTCACCGTAATGTTTTAATCATCTCCAGGTGGTTTGGGTTATCGTTTTTATTTTTGATTATATTTTTAGATTGTTTATGTGGTTTCCCTCAGATTTTCCCCTTTTTATAATTTTATTCTTATATCTTCTCCCCTTTTCTCCAAATTTATTGTAGTAAATTAGTCTCCCGCTGCTGGGGACCGCGATGGTGTACAAGGAGGGTAGTAGTCCGTCTTTTCCCACCCAGCAGACTAGTGGCGGATTTTGTATGCTGCACTGTCTGCACTGCCGATCGTTAGCAGAGCTAAGACTGAAACTTGGAAAGTCCAGATTCCCCATTATATTCTTTATTAAAATTAATAAATATATTAATAATAATAACAATAATAATAATAATAATAACAATAAAACAATAATATTAATAATAACAATAATAATAAAAATAATAATATTAATAATAACAATAATAATAATAATAACAATAATTATAATAATAAAAATATAATAATATAATATTAAAAATAATAATAATAGCAATAATATTAATAATAATAACAAGAACATTAATAATAATAAAAAAATATTAATATTAATAATAATAACAATAATATTAATAATAATAATAATAATAATAACAATAATATTAATAATAACAAAAATAATAATAATAAAAATAATATTAATAATAATAACAATATTAATAATAATAACAATAATAACAATAATAATAATAACAAAACAATAATAATAATATGAATAATAACAATAATAATAATAATAATAACAAAACAATAATAATAATATTAATAATAATAATAACAATAAAATAAAATAAAAATAATAGTAACAATAATAATAACAATAATAATAATAATTATTATTATAACAATAATTATAACAATAATAATAATAATAATAATTATAAAAAAAATTATAGCAATAATAATAATAATAATAATTGAAAGCCATATCCCATTCCAGAATGACCGTGACCCTACGTGCATGAAGACATGGTTTGAAATCTTGTGGAATGCCGTCCCCAGCAGCACATGGGGGCTATAACAGGCTCAGCTCTCACTAGAGTTGCCCTGGTTAGCTGTGGCATAGTAGTGATGGCCCAGCTTGTTTTTAGCGGCCCCCGGTGGGAAATAAGGCCCCTTTGGTGAACGTAGCTCTCATCTAGTCGTCCCTAACGTGCCCCATTCTTATTGTGACCACCCAGGCGGAGGACAGATCATCAGGGAAGGCTACGTCGGTCAAAACCAGGGCCCAGGTGGAAAAGCGCAAACAGAAAAAGCTTAATATAGATGAAGCTGAAGGTAAACAACCTCCACCCTCTGTGTGACCCTACGCTCAGACCGACGCACGTTTTTTTTTGTCTCTCACCGATCGCTCGTCTCCCTGCGTTTACAATGGAAGCGTCATCATGTACCGGCACCTAGCTAGTAATTACAAAGCGCATAGAAAAAATTGTTCGACCACAAATCAGACGTGTTCCCGCTATAAATAAAAGTTAATTTGATCCAGGTGTAATCCATCACTGACTGTGCATCAGCATGACCAGAAAACTGTTTGTTCTTTGCGATCGCTGCGTCTGTTTGCGACAGTGAGTTCCTCCTCCATCTCTAGCAGGAACAATTATCTAGAAACCAAAAACAGAGTGTAGTGCCTTACACATACCTAAGCAGTACGTACTGAATTTGATGCCGGTAAGCAGTACGCTCTTCGAGTACGCAACCTTGTACGTACTACGTCCACCATCTTACCGATGTCACGTGATGCATGACGTCACATTAAAGCCGCACTCTTTATTTGCCAAAATTTTATTTATTTATTTTCTTGCATTTACATTTTCGGCTTTGTGACAGTATATCATCTAAGCAATTGAGGGCCTTGCTCAAGGGCCCAACAGTGGTAACCTGACAGTGGTGGGCTTTGAATCAGCAACCTTTTGATTACTAGCCCAGTACCTTAACCAGGTAGGAACTTCTATATAGAAACCAAATACGGAGTGTAGTGCTCAGGCTGCTCAACGCTCAGGCTGCGTCCAAAATCGCTCTTATGTACTGCTCTGGCATACCGCTCTCGTGTACTGCTCTGGCGTACTGCACAAGTGTACCGCTCTGGCATACTGCTCTGGAGTACCACTCTTATGTACTGCTCTGGCATACCGCTCTCGTGTACTGCCCTGGCATACCGCTCTAGAGTATCGCTCTCGCGTAATGCTCACGCTACCCGCTCTCGCATACTGCTCTGGTGCACCGCTCTGGCGTACCGCTCTGGAGTACTGCTCTGGACTACTGCTCTGGAGTACCACTCTTGCATATCGCTCTTATGTACTGTACTGCTCTGGCATACCGCTCTTATGTACAGCTCTGGTGTACTGCTCTGGAGTACTGCTCTGGCGTACCGCTCTCGTGTACTGCTCTGGCATACCGCTCTAGAGTATCGCTCTTGCGTAATGCTCACGCTACCTGCTCTCGCATACTGCTCTGGCGTACCGCTCTCATGTACTGCTCTGGTGCACCGCTCTGGCATACCGCTCTCGTGTAATGCTCTGGCGTACTGCTCTGGCGTACCGCTCTGGAGTACTGCTCTGGAGTACCACTCTTGCATATCGCTCTTATGTACTACTCCGGCGTACCGCTCCTATGTACTGCTCTGGCGTACCGCTCTTATGTACTGCTCTGGCGTACCGCTCTTATGTACTGCTCTGGCGTACCGCTCTTGCGTACTGCTCTGGCATACCGCTCTTGCATAGTGCTCTTATGTACTGCTCTGGCGTACCGCTCTTGCGTACTGCTCTGGCATACCGCTCTTGCTTACTGCTCTGGCATACCGCTCTTGTGTACTGCTCTTATGTACTGCTCTGGCATACCGCTCTTGCTTACTGCTCTGGCGTACCGCTCTTGCGTACTGCTCTGGCGTAGTGCTCTTGCGTACTGTTCTTGGATGTATGTGATTCCTATCAGTGATCGTCACGTCTCTTTGCTTCGACACTGTGTTCCAAATTATTATGCAAATAATATTTTCTCAGATTTTCCAAAATTACCTATATGAATTGCAGTCATTGTAATTTTCCAGTCATCAACTATTAGAGTACAATTGAAAGGTTTTTGAACAAACTGCCAATGATAACAGTATATTTTTAAAAAAATAAAACACTCAAAATGCATGTTCCAAATTATTATGCACAGCAGAGTTTTCAACCTTTTCATTTTTATAAAGAACAAAAAAATGGTCATTTGTGAAATTATAAGCAGTAGCAGGTTATTACAAACTGAAATCAAACAGTTTTCAAGTCAAAACTTTATTCTAGGTGATGTTACATTTGCACATAGGACCCCTTGTTCGAAAGGAGCTTCTGAACTCTCTCGTCCATTGAATTTGTCAGGTTTTGGATGGTATCTGCTTCAATTGTTTTGCATGAGGACAGAATACCCTTCCAGAGCTGTTGCTTAGATGTGAACTGCCTCCCGCCATCATAGACACTCCTTTTGATGATGCTCCAGAGGTTCTCAATGGGGTTGAGGTCAGGGGAGCATGGGGGCCACACCATAAGTTTGTCCCCTTTTATGCCCATAGCAGCCAGAGATGCAGATGTGTTCTTTGCAGCATGAGACGGTGCATTATCATGCATGAAAATGATCTTGCTGCGGAATGCACGGTTCTTCTTCTTGAACCATGGCAGGAAGTGCTGTTTGAGAAACTCCACATACATTATGGAGGTCATCTTTACCCCTTCAGGGATCCTAAAGGGGCCGACAATCTCTCTCCCCATGATTCCAGCCCAAAACATTACTCCACCTCCTCTTTGTTGGCGCCGTAGCCTTGTTTGCATGGGGTGTCCATCAACCAGCCATCCTCCACTCCATCCATCTGGACCATCGAGCGTTGCACGGCACTCATCGGTGAACAAAACAGTTTTGAAGTCAGTCTTCATGTATTGTTTGGCCCACTGGAGCCGTTTCTGCTTGTGTGCAGTGGATAGAGGAGGTCGACAGGATGGCTTACGCACAGCTGCAAACCTCTGAAGGACCCTGCATCTTGTTGTTCGGGGGACGTTGGAGGCACCAGCAGTTTCAAAAACTTGTCTGCTGCTATGACAAGGCATTTTTGCAGCTGCTCTTTTAACCTGACGTAATTGCCTGTTGGAAAGAGTCCTCAATTTTCCCTTATCAGCACGCACACGTGTGTGCTCTGAATCAGCTACATACTTCTTGATTGTGCGATGATCACGATGAAGTGTCTTGGCAATGTTGATTGTAGTCATGCCTTGACCTAAACACTCCACAATTAGTTGCTTCTCAGCAGCCGACACATCCTTTTTCTTTCCCATTTTGGCTGAAAATGTAGGCTGCTTAATAATGTGGGACAGCCTTCTTAAGTAGTCTTGCCTTTAATTGGACACACCTGCCAAACTAATTAGCACAGGTGTCTGCAATTGCTTTCAGTGATATAAAGAGCCCTGACACACATCAATCAATCAATCAATGAGTTTAACTGACAAACAAAAAAATTCTTACCTTATCACTCCTAAACACTTTTTGCATAATAATTTGGAACACAGTGTAATTTGCATACATTTAAATTCACTCAATTTTTTGAAGTCGTCGACTCCGCCCACTTTACGTCGCTAGCGTCCGCACCTCCCCACGTCACCTCGCCGTCGGTCTGAGCGTAGGGCGCCTCCTTCTCTTCTCTCTCTCTAGCTGTTGATGATACTTGTTTCCGACACGGCTCGGCTGTCTCCTGCCTAACCCGTCCGATTGGCTGATCTAATAATCTAACGTCTATTAACGAGAATGCGCTCTCACTCTCTCACCAGCTCTGCTGCGTCCCACAAGTATCGCTCTGTACATCCCTGCCTTTTATTTCCTGTATCTATTAAAGAAATAAGATTTAACACCTTGTCTCCTCTCCGATCAGAATTCTTCGAGCTCATATCCAAAGCACAGAGCAACCGAGCTGACGACCAGCGGGGTCTGCTGAACAAATCCGACCTGGTGCTGCCCGACTTCCTGCGCCTGGACCGCCACGCCCCCGACCCATGCAGGTCCCGTCCGCGCTCCAGAGAGAACGGCTCCGCCCTCGGCGCCAGCCACCAGACGCAGAGCCTGGATTCGGGCGTGGAGTGGCCGGGCGCGCGCCGGGCCCTCGCGCCGCCCCACAGGAACCCGACGTCCCGGAGCCCAGGGGCCCAGGCGCTGGAGGAGGAGGAGCACGCGACGGACCTGACGCTGGTTGCCGAGGGCGATATCGCCAGCCCGAACAACTTGCTCCTCCCCTCCTCGCCTGTGCCCCCGTCACGTTCGCCCGAACGGCCCCGTCTCCTCCGAGAGGACGCGTATCGGGACTGGGCTCATCCAGGTACCTCTCCGGTGTGACCTCTCCGGTGTGACCTCTCCAGTGTGCGGTGTGACCCGTGTTCCTTCCTCACACACACCGCTCGAACGTTCTTCCTGAAGATCTGTGTGTGTGTGTGTGTGTGTGTGTGTGTGTGTGTGCTGTGGACTCTCTGCCCTTCCCTGTACAGACACCTTTTAATAGCACTTTACAGACTGTCGGAGATGATTTAGATATTTAGATATAAATATATATAGATTCTGTCTAACGTTGCCTTTATTAGACTGATTTTCTACGTCCAGATTTAATAAACCGCCGTTACGTTTCACCGTAGAGCCCCGGGAGTTTACGTCACGCAATCAGAGTGTGTAAAACATGCCGTTAAAATCCTAATAAATAAATAAACACTGGGTAGAATTGGGATCACTCATCAGTCACTGTGTTTATACAGCACAGACACTTTAAACTGTTCATAAATGTAATACAGGCCGGCACGTTGGCTCGGTGGGTAGCACTGACAGCAAGAAGCTTGGATTCCCAGGTGGAGCGGTCCGGGTTCTTTCAGCATGAAGTTTGCATGTTCTCCTCAGGAGGTCCGATTTAAGGTTAAAAGGAGATGCAAAACTGCCCCGGTGTGTGTGTGTGTGTGTGTGTGTGTGCGCGCCCCCCCGTGATGGATTAGCGGCCTGTCCGGGGTGTTTCCTACCTCTTCATATTAACGGTCAAGGGTTTGAAACAGGATGTCCAGCCAGCTTACGTGTGACACAAGCACGTAAGTGCGAGCCCTCCCGGAACCCATACAGATTGTATTGCAGCTTAGCTTACGGTCAGGTGTCCACATAGTAAGAGCCATGTAGTGCACACCCTCCGATAAACAGTTAACAATAAACAATTTTAAACAAATGAACCATCAAACTCATTCTTGAGTTGCTCACAATTTTGGGATTCCTGTTTATTTATCTTTATTTGTTATGAATTCATTTTAGATGTATTGCTTTTCGTCCCAGGACTAAAAAGCTACACCCGCGTACCTCACGCCCCCCCGCCCGGCCTTCGTTTAAGGACCTTAGTTTCGGGACCATGTCGGGTTTTAATGATCTGCAGCTTTCCTGTAGTTGGCTGGTGTAATCGGTTTCAAATTTTAGTCGTAGTATCAGTATCAGACCTTTGGTAGAAGGTCACACACACAAAGTTACAGTCGAGCCGGAACGTCCGCACCATTTTATTACGTTCCAGACTCGTTCTATTATAGACTGAGTTCATTTTTTGTCACAAAATTCTACACAAAACAGCCACAGTGACAAAGTGAAAGCAGAGCGCAGACCTGAATCCAATCGAACATCTGTGGAGCTGAAAATGGCTGCGTACCGACGCTCCCCATCCAACCTGACGCAGCTTGCAAGGATATGCCAGGAGGAACGGGCAACAATGTCCAGAAACAAGTGCGCCAAGCTCGTAGCTTCTTTCCCAAGCTGCCTTGAAGGTGCGTCAACCAAATATTAGGCTCAGGGTGTGTACAGACATGTAACCCCTAAATAAACCATTTTTATCAGTAAATTGCATATGCATATGTTCTAAACCCTGTTTTCCCTTTGTAATTATTGGTGATTGTCTGTAGATGAACTCAATCTATTATAGAACGAGTCTGTGATGTGATAAAACGTGGAGGTGACAGGGGTGTGCAGACTTTCCGGCTTGACTGTATGTCCACAGTTATTTGTAGTGGCCTGCAAAGAACCCTGACCGCACAACCCTGATTCTTGCCTCATAGATTGAGTAAATGTGACCATAGACACACTGCAAAATCCTGTGGAAGGCCTTCCCACCAGAGTGGAGACTGTTATAACGGTCAGTTTGGAGGGGAGGGGTGCTAGGGTTGTCCATCAAGGTCATGGTCAGTGGTCCACATACTTCACTGCACCCGAGCCATCAAAATATTTCCTTGTCGAATCACTAAGACACTTTTATTATCATTTTTCTACCCGGTTCACATTGTGTGATGTCAGAGTTGCACAAGTTGTCACGGCAACAACAGCACATAATGCTGCATCACCAGTCCTCTTAATACCGGAACGAACCGAGGAGTGTTGTCCTTCTGTCGGTCCTCCTGTTGGACCCATAACGATGATCACATGGCTGATGGTGTCGTTAACCTCACCGTCGGCTTTTATTTTGGAACTATTAATGTGAGACGGGACCAAACGCACTTCAGTGATGTTCGGTTGAATCTATAACTTGAGTTGATTCTATAAATGTAGAGCTTTGGATGAATTGTTTTAGCCAGGCAGTGATTGAATACCTCAGTCTCATTCCGTTTCCTTTATCAGGTTATAATCCATCGCTCTGTTTCTCTCGACAAGCAATTCAACAACGTTTGGGTAACACAGAAATACAGATTATCAGTGCGTGACTCTCCATGTGCGAGACCGACCTCATAAGAGTAATTGGCTACGACTAAATTGGGAGAAGAAATACAACAAATACATGGTGTACAGCTCTCGTTGTTGAATTGGCTGCCATGTTGTGATTCCTATAGCAGTTTTTCTTCAGATGACTGATCCTTTGTGATGGTTGCCATATTTCTGCATTTCTGTAAATACAGTGAAATAAACGTAAGATCTGAACCTTCAGGTTTGCTCATTTACTGTGTCGTTATGTGTTGTGTCTTCTTTGCAGCACCGTCATCAGGTGAGTACCACTTTTAGTCACCTGTTATTACTTATTTATATTATTAATCATTTGTGATTAACCCTGGGTCACGAACCGAGCTTAAAAAATGGGTCGCAGACTAAAATAATAATAATAATTAAATGAACACATTTTAACAGGCACATAAAAAAATTCACCTGTACATTAGCGCCACCTTGTGGAGGCTTTACATTACATCTTGTAAACCACAGTGGGACCAGACGATGATGCTACTATTTTATTAATTAATTATATTTTGTTTTGTTTTGATGCACCGTTTGTCTTTCCTGGGTCGCAGTAAAAATCATCAACAAAGGTTTGAAAAACCCTGTTATAAATCATGATATTTCTAAATAATAATTAATAAATAATATTCAATTAATAATAACTAGTAAATAAAATGTCATGAATAATAATGAGTAAATAATAATTAGTAAAAAATATATAATAAATAATAATTAATAAATAATAATTAGAAAACAATATGCAATAAATAATAACTAGTAAATAATATTTAATACATTTTAATTAATAATTAGTACATATTTTATAAATAGTAATTAGTAAATCAAATTTTATAAATAATAATTAGTAAATTAGTAAATAATATTTTATAAATATAATTAAATAATAATTAATAAATAATATGTAATAAATAGTATTTATTGAATAATAATTAGTCATTAACATTTAATAAATAATTAGTAAATAATAATTAATAAATAATTAGTAAATAATATGTAATAAATATAATAAATTATATTTAATAAATAATAATAACTGATAATATTTGGTAAATAATATTTAATAAATAATAATAAATAATATTTAATGAATAATAATTAATAAATAATATTGAATGAATAATAATTATTAAATAATATTTAATGAATTTAATTATTAAATAATATTTAATGAATAATAATTAATAAATAATATGTAATAAATCATTTTTAATGAATAATAATTAATAAATAATATTAAATGAATACTAATTAATAAATAATATGTAATAAATACTAATTAGTAAATAATATGTAAAAAAATAATTAGTAAATAATATTTAATGAATAATAATTTGTAAATATTATTTAATTAATAATAATTAGTAAATAATAATTAATGAATAATAATGAGTAAATAATATGTAATAAATAATTAGTAAATATTTTATAAATAATAATTAGTAAATAATATGTAATAAATAATAATTAGTAAATATTATGTAATAAATAATCATTAGTAAACGATTATTGATGATTGGCTGGTCTGAGGGAGGGAGGGCTGTAGGGATATCTGCTGCTATTACGACCTCTGCTGGCTCTCTGTGCACAATACGGATCTCCATAAGAACCCATCTGGTGCAGGTGAAAAGAAGTGGCTACAGCAGCGGTTCTCAACCTTTTTTTAATCTTAGACCCCCTGTGTTAAAAAAAATTTCTCAGACCCCCTAGACACGGGTTAAGGATGCTATTCTTAAGCTTTTAGCAAGGATGATGAACGGTTTTGTGTTCTTACTGATGGGAAATCCGATGAATCCATGATGAAGGTGTAAATCTTGGTATTTTTTGATTTTGGTTGATGTTGTGGGTTTAGTTCTGGTGAACTTATGGTAGGAGCTTCATCACCTGGATCTGCTTCAGTAGGATCTGTTGGAGAGGATTCTAATAAGACATGGAACCCGTAAGCTCTCTGTTGGCTCAGCCTGAACATCTCCATTCCTTTCATTCTTTCCTGTCGACCCCCTCGACCTCACGCTGTCTGTTTTCTTTCTCTGGTGCCACTTTCTCACTCGGCTCACCTCATTATTTATGCGTGGAGGCACAGTCGAATTGAATGCTTCATTAGACGAGCTTTGTATAATTTGGATGCCGGTATTGAGCTAACACAACAAACACCCCCCCCCCCCCCCCCCCCCCCCCTCCTCCTCAGTGATACTGCAGCTTTCACTGGGAGAAGCATCCGAGTTCCACAGCACATCTCTTTCTCACCATTCATGCCCCCCAAAAAGCTGGTGAACTTCCTTGAATGCATGTAGTTTGGTTCCAGTTTTTTGCTCAGGTGCTGTTACAGATTCTCGCCTGACTGGTTTTGATGGACTGGTTGTACAAATGACACAAACGTTCCAAACATGGAGCTTGTTTATCTGTATTTTCAGTATTTAGCTGTGACTGTTATCCAAAGTCACTGACAGGACTGTGACAGTCAGTATACTGTCTAAGCAACTGAGAGTCAAGGGCCCAGCAGTGGCAACCTGGCAGTGGTGGGGCTTGAACCAGCGACTTTCTGATCGCTAGTCCAGTACCATAAGAGCTGGAGTGATCTCGTGACCCAATGGGGCTTAGTGGTGCCGTGTAGCACATTTAGTGTTAGGCGTGTGTTTAGTGCCTGTGACGTCACTGAGGCGCCACTCATACCAGCACAACACACACTAACACACCACCATCATGTCAGTGTCACTGCAGTGCTGAGAATCATCCACCACCTAAATAATGTCTGCTCTGTGGGGGTCCTGGGATTAAGTTCCCAGTATGATGGAGTTGGGCCAGTTATTATTATTTGTAATGATTTATTAGAGAGTAGAAAATGTCTCTAACCAGCATTCAGTGCAGCTCTATAATAACAATAAACGTATCAAGATGATCACCTACAAGAAGACGGACCTCACAAGGGTATTTTGGACATGATGATGAATCCCCCATCACAACTGAAACACAACAGTTCTGGATCGAAAGGCTTCTCATAAGAGTGGAACCTGTTATAGCAGCGAGGGAGAATCGCGTCCATGGGTGGGACTTGACCCAGCGACCTTTTGATTACTAGTCCAGAGCTCTATGATATGTTCAACAAGCAAACACGGGGTGTCCACATACTTCTGGCTATGCCGTTTGATTAACGGGCATTCCAGGCTCATAACAGAAACATGGCTCCACCTATCGGTCATGGCAGGAAGTGCAAACATGATCCACAATGATGTTTATGATGTGGCGCTGCAGATAGTGTGGGTGCCGTATAAATGCAAAGTCCTGAGGACTTAGGTTCAAACCTCAGGTCTAACCAGTGTCTGTGATGTTCTCACGTGTCTACATGAGATGGACCATATTCCAAACTGCTCTATAGTCTGAGTGAACGAGTGCCTGTGTAACGCTTTGTAATGGGTCACCACTTCACTTTACCCTACAGGTTTTGTGGACAGGCTCAGAACCCAGGGCTGCTCTGATTAAGATGAAGTGCTTTCTGAGAATTAATAAGATGAATGATTAATAAAAAGGCTTTTTATGGACAGGGCTGAAAAGCATTTAGAATTTCATCAATGCATCAACACGGCTTCATTTCTCAGAACTTTTATTATGGATCATTATGAATACAGAAACAATCACGAGTCCATTCGTCTCTAGTTTTATCTGTGTCTGTGTATTCACCAGAGATGTTCACAAGTCACAATATACGAGTCCAAGTCACGAGTCAATATAATCTACACAAAACATATATTGGAAATGTAGCGTAGAAATAAAGAAATAATCTGTAAATTTAGATTTAAAAAAACAACAGATTAGCGAGTGTATTTAGCCGTTTTACTTCGTGCCTTTACTTTCCTAGGTTCCAGTTAAAAGCCTAAAGTGACGTTTTGTTTATATTGCAAATTGGCACAGCGGCCAAAATCATAACCGCTGCTTACCTGAGCTTCTGTTCTTCCAGATGCTATTACATTTATAAGCATGCGTCCCATTAGGAACAGAATCCGTTATTTTGTAAACGTGCTTATAATTAAAAACCTCCAAACTTTTCCCGGTCGTGAAGTAAAACAGGAAGTCGTTAGAAAGCCGATCGAGCGTTTCATTACCGCGTCATCTGTGTGACGCAAACTGAATAAATACAAATAACAGCATTTCTTACTAACAATTACAATCAGAAGCTCTGATTGGTTCAGAAAGCGTCTTTCAACCATCAGCACCGATTCTGTAGGAGCGTTCCATTCACCCCGGTCGTTCCTGTGAAGTGCACTACGTAGGGTATTCCACCATTTTAAGTGAGATTCTGATCCAAAGGTAACGAGAATGTTCAAATGAAGTGAACTTCAGACTGTGTAGGGAGTAGGGAGCGACGCTTCATCACTACACCGGAAGCTGCTGGAACATTTACACATTGTGTGTGTTGTGGGTTAAGACGGCCGGAGCGTTATTATTATTATTATTATAATAGAGAGCAGAAAATGACACGATCAGAATGATGTCCGATCACAAGTCGAGTCTGAGTGTCCGAGTCGCAGACTTGAGTCCCCATCTCTAGTATTCACCTTATAAGTGTCTGAAATCGGTTGGCCATCAAGACTAAATACAATTCTGTAATAATTTTGTCTTACAACTTGTCGCATTGGATCAAATCACATCAACTCGGGTTCTAGGTACCTCAGCTTGGTTCTCCTGTATGTAAAGAGGGTCGTATGTTCTGCTTGTATCTGCAGGGCTTTCCTCTGGATACTCTGGTTTCCTTCCACCTTTCAAAAACAAGCATTATGCCTAATTTACAGCTCTTAATAACCTGAAATATGTGTGGGCAGCTGAATGGGTGAATTTGGAGCCATCACAATTCTTATAAGGTTGGAGGATAAATAGAATGAAATAAGTGTAAATAATGGAATATTTGACACATTTATTATTGTTTTTACAATTATTTATTCATAATATTAGTGCTCGTTCTCGTTTTTCATGCTGTAAACGAGAGAACCGTCCACAAGGGGGCAGTGTGACAAAGTCTAACCTACTTTACATTGAACTAGATGTAGTTAATGCGGACGTGTTTAGCTTCACGTCGTCATTTCTTTTTATAATATATGAATATTAAGTTTTAAAATGACTTTTATCCACATAAATCAGTACTAATGCAGATTAGGAAATGTGTTCTGGCAGCATTTTATCCATTAGCTGTCTAGTTTCCTAAAAAGTTCCGTTTTACTTCAGAATATGCTAATAAACGTCAATGATTCCAGTCAGGATCTCTAACACTGTTACATTTGGGTGAAATTTTACCGAAATAAATATTAAAAGACTGTAAATTACACTACAATGTAACAGGGCTACAGTCACAGACGTGCTTTCTCTGTTTAAGACTTACTTTTTATCACTAACAACTACAAAATTAACCAAATACAACCTGAAACTTGGTAAACAAGCCCCATATTTAATAATAAACGTTTCAGAAATAGACTTAACATTTTATTCATTTCTCTTGAAGATGTGCGTTTAGCATTCTAACCCGAGACCTCTTTCAACTCCCCCGGTTGTGCATCATAGGTTTTTGATGTGTAGAGTTCTGTGTTTCTGCTGCTGTAATGAAAGGATCTTTCCTCATGATTAATAAAGCTCTGTCTGTCTGTCTATAAACTATCTATCTGTCTATCTATCTATAAACTATATATCTGTCTGTCTGTCTGTCTGTCTATTGATCTATAAACTATCTATCTATCTATCTATCTATCTATCTATCTATCTATCTATAACTGTCTGTCGGTCGGTCGGTCCGTCCGTCCGTCCGTCCTTCCGTCCGTAACTGTCTGTCTGTCTGTCTGTCTATCTGTCTATCTATCTATAACTGTCTATCTATCTATCTATCTATCTATCTATCTATCTATCTATCTATCTATCTATCTATAACTGTCTATCTATCTATCTATCTATCTATCTATCTATAACAGTCTGTCTGTCTATCTATCTATCTATCTATCTATCTATCTATCTATCTATCTATCTATCTATCTATCTATAACTGTCTGTCTGTCTGTCTGTCTGTCTGTCTGTCTGTCTGTCTATCTATCTATCTATCTATCTATCTATCTATCTATCTATCTATCTATCTATCTATCTATCTAATCTAATCTAATCTAATCTAATCTAATCTAATCTAATCTTACCATTGGGGTCCGACCCCCTTTTTAACACAGGAGGGTCTAAGAGAGAAAAAGGTTGGGAAGTGCTGACCAGGGTCTTAGACTTAATTCCAAAATGAACTGAAACTGGGCAGGATCATTTATTAAAGTTAAAAACCATGTTGAGACTTTAACTGAGTGATTGTACCATGCTTACACCCCCCCCCCCCCCCCCCCCCCCCCCCCCACTAACCTCCTGTGTGTGTTTCTATTTTTCTGCCCACTCGTAACTCTTCCCTGTAGGAAAGGATCAGAGACGGGCAAAAGAGAGTCGCAGCGTCTCCACCGTCTTGCACAAGAGGACACCGTCGGCTCCTCCACGTGCTCCTCCACACGCTCCTCCACGCGCTCCTCCACACGCTCATCCACTCCCACCTCCCCCTAAACCACCTCCTCCGCGGGTCAGAGGCGGGGCGAAACGCTTCCCTCTCCGCAGCCGACAGGCGCTGGATGTGGACGGCGTGTGCGCCGAAGACTCCGGGCCCAGGATCGAGGTGACGACGAGGGGTAAGAGGGGGGCGATTACGGATCCGAGAAGCTGCAGGGTGAGGATCAGACGAGGAGCGTGCCAGACTGTTGGGCCCCCGGCTGATAAAACAAACACGAAAGTACCAAACCTGTCCGATACAAACAGGAAACAAAAAGCAACTTTTGTTTGATTTTACACTCGGGATTTGTCGTCGTAACAAACTTTACTTGATGTTTTTGTGAGTTGAACCTTCTGCAGGACGTTTTCTGTCATGTGCTGCTTCTAGATCTTTAGATTTTTGCTTCCACGTCCACAGTTCTGTTCTGGACAATAGAGATGCTTTTTTTTTCTTCCTCATCTAGTAACGCCATTTTTAGACCCCCAGGTATCTTCTCAGAGACGTCCATACATGTTGAGTTAAAGGTTTGAACTGTATTTATTTAGTAGCTGAAGGTTTCTGTTTCTGTAAGACACCTATTGTCTCTCTACACAGACCCATCATCCTACACTCCTGAGAAGAGGGCGTGTCTAAATTCTTAGTTCCCTAAAATGCTCCTACTGAGGCGCCTTAATTCTGAGTGATAATCTGACTGAATAACGAGGGAGCGTCCGACGCCTCCTCAGCGCTGAAGATCAATCCCAGCATTCAGTGCGGCACGACTTTTCTCAAAGAAAACTACAAACATGATGGACGAATAAATGCGAAGCAACCAACAGAGTTGGTTTATATTTATATTTTAGCTTTCTGAGTATGATTTTATTTTAGTTATACAAACTTTAATGGTTGTAGTGAAGTTATCTGTTACCCACTAACAGAATATTCTAGAACTTTCTAGGCCGTAGACTGAGGGTACGTTAGGGATGTTGGAATTCTTCTTCTTCATCGCACTCAGAGTTTCTACATGAGTTTGGTCGTTGTTGATTCTTCTCTGCAGACGAGAATAAAACTTTTTCCTACGTATAATCCAGTCACTCGTTTTTATTAAGGGTTTTTTAACCACGTTACACACAGGTGAACTTGAGTAGAATTCTGGGGTCTTGGCAGCCCTTTATAACTTACTTTCCTGTTTTGTTGGTTGTGGGAGGTGCGGAGGATAATTTATTATGAATAGGAGTTATTTACTTTTTTGTTTTTATTTATTTATTTTAATTTATTTTTAATTATTTTTATTTTTATTAAGGCCTGTAATGTATTTATGTAGTAATTTTTTTTTTTTTTTTTTAAATCTCCTGTTGAATTTTATGTTTAAAAAGAGATGGCTTTTGTACTACCAGGAGCAAAACCAGAACATATACTACAAATTGTAGTACAAAAGTCAAAATAGATGTAAGAAATACTGCTTTCTTTCTTTTCTTCCTGTATTTATTTTTTCTTCCTTTGTAAATTTTTCTTTCTTACATTCTTTCTTTATTTATTTTTTATTTTTTCTTTCATTGTTTTCTCTTCCTTTGTGAATTTTTCATTCTTACTTTCTTTATTTTTTATTTTCTTTATTTTTTTCTTCCTTTCTTTTTTCTCTCTTTTTTTTAAAAATTATCTTATTTTTTCCCACTTTTTTCCCCCAACTTTTATTCCTATTCTAATCGTGTCCTCTATACTGATTCGACCCTTTTTGCCACTCAACTGACTTGCGCCCCCTCCTGCACGAGCCGAGTTCATACACCGAGAGACACTGTGCACGGAGGGTCACACCCCCCTCAATGTTATTTCTGTGCAGGCACCGTCAGTCAACCAGCAGGGGCCGCAGTTGTACCAGTTATGAGGACCTATGCTCCGACTCTACCCCTAACCCTGAACAACAGCCAAACGTTGTTCATACTGCCGCCCAACCCAGTCGGAAAGGTAGAGCTGAGTTTTGATACGATGCATCTAGAAACCCAACTCTGGTGTGCTAGCGTACTTTACCGCTGCGCCACCTGAGCAGCCTCTTTCTTTTTTATTTATTTATTCCTCCTTTCTTTCTTAATTTTTTTCTTCATTTCTTCCTTTATTCTTTCTTTTTTTTTCTTTCTTTTTTCTTTCTTCCTTTTTTCTTTTTATCTTTTTTCTTTCTTTTTTCTTCCTTTGTAAATTTTTCTTTCTTTCTTTTTTCTTTCTTGCTTTTTTCTTTCTTTGTACATTTTTCTTTCTTCATCTTTATGTATTTATTTATTAATTGAGTTTTCCATACTGTCCCAGCGTTTTCTGATTTGAGCTCGTAGATTTCATGATATTTGTGTGAGGTTAATCTGTCTAAGAACAAACATATTTTTTCCACCCATACACAGACACTCATTTCATTGCTGGTTGTCTTTCTTCTTTCTCTTCTTGTTCTTTTTTTCTGCGCTCTGGTTGTTTCTCTCTGTACTAGCTGCTCTATTTGCAGGCCTGTGTTGGTTCATCACCTGCTGGGTGTCTGGATTGTTTTATTATGAACTTCATTCACACTGTGGTTTTAATAGCTGCTGTTTCACATCCGCCTCGTCTCATTAATCACGGGCCGGAGAGGAAACGCCGCCTGCCAAGACCTACAGCAGCTGGAACTGGAGCGGAAGGTGAAATAACCAGCAAAGTGAGAGATGATGAAGGAATGTGGATAGATGACGAGAATAAATAAAACATAATATGATGACGAGGGAGTACAGAACAGCACTGAGATCAGTGATCACGATCAAATTCCTCCTGATTCCTTAAATGGTTTAATGATATTCTGCACTGTAGAGGGAGAAATATGCAAATCCCTTCCAACAACGTCATTTTTCAACACTTTAATCATTTTCTCACACGTGTGTTGACAAACTGGAGATCCTCTGATCATCTTTGCTCATTTTATTTTTTATAAATTGCCCTTCTCATGTATTAACTTCATTTTCAGACCCCCAGTCCAATAATGTTGAGGTTAAAACAGTAAAATTAAAGCTTATACAGCGGTACCTTAAAACTGGACCTCAGTCGGTTCTGGGAGCGGCGTCCAGTTTTAAAGACGTTGAGTTTTAAGGTATTTTCTCCCATAAGGATGTTTGTGAAACCTGTTAATGCGTCCATGGTCCCGTGGAGCTGCAGATATTTTAGTCTCATGTAAAATAATGAGGTTGTTTTTGACACTTAAACACTGAAAATAACACAAATATAATATAAACACACTGAAATACAATTACAAACAGTTACACATCAATAAAAATACAATAAAAGCTGCACTTTAGTTTTACTTCTTTATTGTTTCCTGGCGCTTCTTAATGGTGGAGATGCTCGATGTTGGAATACCGTATTATACCGTTCAGCACCGGCGCATTCACATGAGAAGTGACAAAACCGCTTTTGTGCTGCTGTGCCTTTATTTCTTATAAAAACTTAGCGTGACTTATTGTAGTAAAACAGCGAGTGAGGAATGTGATTAGTGGAGGAACTTATGAGCAGTAATAATGAAGAGAAGTTTAGTGCTCCTGTCTCCTTCTTTTACTACATTAAACCACGTTAAGCTTTATTTTCAACCAGAAGCGTTTTAGACTCTGGGAGAAACTGATTCTGATTCTCACCGTTTCTCAGAAGCTGGAGCTGTAACACAAGTTTAAAAGTGAAACAGGGAGGAAAATCCAGATAAACACAGATTCAGCTCAGATTCTTCGATGATCAGGTTTTACTGTTGTACTCTACATATGAGCTACTACTGTATAATAAATAAAAATACTGATGGTGTTTCAGTGCGGTGTTTAGTTTTGTTATCACTCAGAATCAGAACAGCTCAGAACTTGGCGTGTACAACCAGCAGCTGCTGCAACACCCACTAATCAGAATGACTGGAGATCGTTTCCCTAAACCATTACAAATGTTATTTTATGCTATTTCACCCACATGTGCTGAAATAATTTGGGTATTGGGAGAACATTATTTACCCATAATTCCATTTTCTCATCCTTGATGAATCATTCCTCGTACCAACAACCTCCTCATTTCATCCGCAACCCTTCATGTTCTAAACTCCAGTCCAAGGTTCCCACAGACGCATTTTATGTCATCCTACACTCCCGAGAAGAGGGCGTGTCTAAATTCTTAGCTCCCTTAAAATGCTCCTACTGAGGCGCCTTAATTCTGAGTGATGATCTGACTGAATAACGAGGGAGCGTCCGACGAAGTTCCAGGTCTTATTAGCTCAGTGATAGCTCAGTGGTTAAGGTACTGGACTAGTAAACAGAAGGTTGCCGGTTCAAGCCCCACCACCACCAAGTTGCCACTGTTGGGTCCCTGAGCAAGGCCCTTAACCCTCAATTGCTCATTGTGTAAGTCGCTTTGGATAAAAGTGTCTGCTAAATGCTGAAAATGTAAATTAGGATCCTCTCTACTGAGGAGCTGATCAGGTAGGTAGTAAGGGAGCAGGGCGGGTCGATAGGTTCTCACACAGACAGGCGTGGCTGCACTTATAAAACTGATGATCTAACACTAATCTAATCACTGCCTGCTATACTACACGCTGTTCAATATGAAGCTCATAAATATAGATGAGTCTGATTGATCAGTCTGATTAAACTGTAATGATCGATATCGTATCGTCAGCACGTTTTAGTTCAGAACTGTACCGCACACACAGCTCACTGAGGAACGGCGTCAGGGTGAGCTAGTAAAGTGAATTTTGAAAGTCACAAGTTCTATATTAAGTAACTGTAAAATATTTTGATGATTTAGTGGTTAATCTGACTTTAGATACCCTTAACTGTGGTATCTCAAACTATTAACATAACGTAGCTGTCATAATAAAGTATTTAGGATCTGTTATGCTAAAAAGCAACACATTTACCCTCACTGATGCACTAAAACACATGCTGTTGGACCTCTGCGCGAGGTCCTTAACCTTTAATTGCTTGTCCTGTATTTGGTCACAATTGGATAAAGTCATATTTGATAAAAGCATCTGTTATAATTATCCCTAAAAATGTAAATGTAAGTAAGCTTAGCACGTACACTATATTGCCAAAAGTATTCAGTCACCCATCCAGATAATTGAATTCAGGTGTTCTGATCACTTCCATGACCACAGGTGTATAAAACCGAGCACCTCAGCATGCAGACTGCTTCTACACACATTAGTGCAAGAACGGGTCGCTCTCAGGAGCTCAGTGAATTCCAGCATGGTACCGTGATGCCACCTGAGCAACAAGTCCAGTGGTGAAATTTCCTCACTACTAAATATTCCACAGTCGACTGTCAGTGCTATTATAACAAAGTGGAAGCGATTGGGAACGACAGCAACTCAGTCACCAAGTGTTACCACGTAACATGACAGGGCGGGGCAGCGGATGCTGAGGAACATAGTGCACAGAGGTCACCAACTTTCTGCAGAGTCCATCACTACAGACCTCCAAACTTCAGATTAGCTCAAGAACAATGTGTAGAGCTTCATGGAATGGGTTTCCATGGCCGAGCAGCTGCATCCAAGCCTTACATCACCAAGCAGTGGTGTAAAGCACATCGGCACTGGACTCTAGAGCAGTGGAGACGTGTTCTCTGGAGTGACGAATCACGCTTCTCCATCTGGCGATCTTATGGACGAGTCTGGGTTTGGTGGTTGCCAGGAGAACGGTACCTGTCTGACTGTATTGTGCCGAGTGTAAAGTGTGGTGGAGGGGGGATTATGGTGTGGGGGTGTTTTTCAGGAGTCGGGCTCGGCCCCTTAGTTCCAGTGAAAGGAACTCTTAATGCTTCAGCACACCAAGAGATTTTGGACGATTTCATGCTCCCAACTTTGTGGGAACAGTTTGGGGATGGCCCCTTCCTGTTCCAACATGACTGCACACCAGTGCACAAAGCACAAGGTGTTAGAGTACGTCCCTTAGCTCTCCATTTCCCCCAAGTCTTGTTATTTTACCCCGGTCCCTTTCTGTGAGTGTGTTGTGTGTGTGTGGGCGTGTGCAGGCTTTCAGGGATCTATTGGTGGAGCGAGTTGTCTTCAGAGCACCAATCAGATCTTCTAGCCACTGCTACCTCTCACCTGATCCTCATTACCTCCTCGTTAAGCAGTGCATAAAGACAGCAGCTTTCTCTCCACTCCTTGCCAGATCGTCTGCGCTACGTTGCTGGTATTGTGCTGAAGCACGAAATGCTAAAGCTACCTTTAGGCTCCTATGCCTGTTGTATTTCCTGGTTTGTTCACTGCTCTTGTTTTTTGCCTGTTTCAGTTCCTACCTCCTGCTTAACTCCGTGGTACCACCTCCCAGCTGTGTTCCTCGCCGCCAAGACCTTCCTGTCCTGACTGTCCGGATTCAGTCGACCAGCTTCTTGTCTCGTCCTGCTACGCCACACTCTCTGCCTCCTGCCTGTCCGTCCGGCTCTGCCCTCCTGGCCCCCTTACCATGTTTCCAGCCTCGCCAGTCAGCTCCCTGTTCCCATCCAGTCTCTACCAGTTCCTTTACCTCCCTTGTATTTGCTATAGTTGTTGTTAATAAACTTATCGCCCCGTACCTGGTCTTAGTCTTATTCTCTGCATTGTGGTTCCATCTTTCTGTCCAGTTGGTCTCAGACCATAACAGTACGATCTGGCCACTTGATATGGAACCCGCAGAGTCTCAGTCAGCTGACCAGAGGCCCCTGGAGATGGCTGTTAGCCGCCAGGAAGCTTGGCTGGGCCAGCACGATAAGCTACTCAGGTCCCTCTTAGAAGGTAACCGCTTGCTTGCTCAGCAAATGACTGACCTCTCCAGGCAGGTCGCCCAATTTTCCTCTGCCACCCCTTCCTCCCCTCAGGTCTTTGGTAGTTCCCAAGCTCCACTGTCCTCCTCTAGTCAGCCCACCGCTTCTGTGCCTGTAACCCTGGCGTCCCAAGCACCCTTGCCCCAGTCCCCAGCCATGGAGCCACCTACCATCCACCCAGAACCATATCATGGGGAACTCCACAAGTGCCGGGGCTTCCTATTCCAGTGTAGTCTGGTGTTTGAGCGGCGACCCATGTCCTTTGCCTCCGAAGCCAGTAAAATTACATATGTTATTGGTCTTCTGCGTGGGAGGGCATTAATGTGGGCAGAGGCCGCCCAGTCCCAGGTAAACACTGCGGAGGGCTCATACACCGATTTCATCCGTCGGTTCCGGACTGTGTTTGACCACCCGGACCATGAGGGTACTGCATCCAGCCGGCTTCTCAACCTGCACCAGGGTTCCCGGGCAGTTGCCGACTACGCCGTTGAATTCTGGACGCTAGCCGCTGACTCCGGGTGGAATGATTCCGCCCTCCGTGGGGCATTCCGCCGGGGGTTAAGCGAGCAGCTCAAGGACGAACTGGTGGCCCGCGATGAGCCCCTGGAACTCCATGGCCTGGTAGAATTGGCTATACGCCTGGATGGACGTCTCCGCGAACGTCGATTGGAAAGGACTAACCACCCTGTCCATGCACAGGCTTATTCTTCCACCGGACCCGCTCGATCCCAGACCCCGGATTTCGTCACTCAGGTTCCGGTTCCTTCTGACACCTCCGAACCCAGCTAGGAGGGGCCAGGCTTTCACCTGAGGAGCGGACAAGAAGGCTCCGGTCAGGCCTCTGCCTTTACTGCGGTCAACCAGGACACCTTCGCTTTAACTGCCCTGTCCGACCAAAAGGGGTAGCTCGCCAGTAGAAGTGGGGGTACTGGCGAGCACTTCTTCTGAACCTCCCCCCACCACCAAACCCCGGCTCCTCCTACCTGTGACCTTGCACCTACGTCATGGGCCTATTGCCACCACCGCACTGATCGACTCGGGGGCTGAGGACAATCTCATGGATGAGGGTCTAGCTACCAAGATTGGGGAGCCCCTAGAGCCTCTGGAACCACCTCTCCGTGCCTGCGCCCTGGACGGCAGGCTTATCGCTCAGGTAACGCACCGCTCACCCCCTATAACCCTGGTAGTGTCTGGCAATCATCATGAGACCCTGTCATTCTCCATAATCCGAGCTCCTAAGACCCCTTTGGTTCTTGGTTACCCATGGCTGGCCAAGCACAATCCCCAAATAGACTGGAGGCGAGGTAAGATCAGTGGTTGGAGCGATTTCTGTTATCAGTGCTGCCTACAATCTGCCATTCCCTCTCTAGGGCCAGACTCCCGCACATCTCGCCCAGAGCCTCCATTGGATCTGACCAGAGTCCCCCAGGACTACCATGACCTCCGGGAGGTTTTCAGCAAGGACCGTGCCAAGGCCCTTCCTCCACACCGGCCCTACGATTGTGCTATTGACCTGTTCCCAGGTGTTTCCTTACCTAGCAGCCGTCTGTACAACCTGACCCGACCTGAAAGAGAGACCATGGAGGAATATATTTCCGAGTGTCTGGCCACAGGCCTTATCCGCCCGTCCTCCTCTCCTCTTGGTGCTGGATTCTTTTTTGTGACCAAGAAGGACCAGTCTCTTCGGCCCTGCATCGACTACCGGGGCCTGAACCAAATCACCATTAAAAACAAATATCCATTGCCACTCATCTCGTCTGCCTTTAATCTTTTGCAGGAAGCCACCATTTTCTCTAAACTGGATCTCCGTAATGCTTACCATTTGATGCGCATCCGGGAGGGAGACGAGTGGAAGACGGCATTCAACACCCCCTTGGGCCACTTCGAATATCTGGTCATGCCCTTTGGCCTCACCAATGCTCCGGCTGTTTTTCAGGCCATGGTAAACGATGTCCTGAGGGACTTCCTGAATCGCTTTGTTTTTGTATATCTAGATGATATATTAATCTTCTCCAGGTCCAAGGAGGAACACATCTCCCATGTCCGTCAGGTGCTCACTCGGCTTCTCGAGAATCGGCTATTCGTAAAGGCAGAGAAGTGTGAGTTCCATGAAGACACCGTGACTTTCCTGGGGTTCGTAATTCGAAGGGGATTCATCCAGGCAGACCCGGCCAAGATCCAGGCAGTGACTGAATGGCCAACCCCCTCGTG
Organism: Trichomycterus rosablanca; assembly: GCF_030014385.1. NCBI lineage: Eukaryota > Metazoa > Chordata > Actinopteri > Siluriformes > Trichomycteridae > Trichomycterus > Trichomycterus rosablanca. Next base: position 51,232,363 of record NC_085992.1, read on the forward strand.
TCGGAAGGAACTACAGCGATTCCTGGGGTTTGCCAATTTCTACAGACGGTTTATCCGTGATTACAGCAAGGTGGCAGCCCCCCTGACCCGGTTGACCTCTACCAAGATCCCTTTCTGCTGGTCCCCAGAGGCTGCCAAGGTTTTCCTTCGCCTTAAGGTACTGTTTACCTCTGCCCCAGTCCTTATCCAGCCTGACCCCGGCAAGCAGTTCATAGTGGAAGTTGACGCCTCGGACACGGGTGTAGGGGCGGTGCTGTCCCAACGTTCCGGCCCAGGAAACAAGCTTCATCCATGCGCTTTCTTCTCTCGCCGCCTTACCCCTGCAGAGGCAAATTATGATGTAGGAAACCGGGAACTGTTGGCAGTCAAGCTTGCCCTGGAGGAGTGGAGGCACTATCTGGAGGGCGCGGAACAGCCCCTTGTTGTCTGGACGGATCACAAAAACTTGGCCTACATCCAGACCGCCAAGAGGCTGAACTCCCGACAGGCTAGGTGGGCTCTCTTCTTCTCGAGGTTTAATTTCACGCTCACCTACCGCCCAGGCTCACGTAACATCAAGCCGGATGCACTCTCCCGCCAATTCTCCTCCAACGACCCTTCGACACCCCCGGACACCATCCTGCCTCCGGACCGACTTGTGGCTAGCCTGACATGGAAGATTCAACGCACTGTCCAGAATGCCCAGACTCAAGAACCTGACCCAGGGAACGGACCCCCTAACCGGTTATTTGTCCCCTCTTCCGCGAGACCCGCTGTGCTACTATGGGGGCATGGTTCCAAGTTTGCCGGTCACCCTGGTGCCAACAGGACCGTCTCCCTCTTGAAAAGACATTTCTGGTGGCCGTCACTGGAGGCCGACACTCGGGAATATGTGATGGCCTGCCCAGTCTGCGCGCGCAATAAGACGCAGCACTTACCTCCCTCAGGTCTGTTACAACCACTTCCAATCCCTGGCCGCCCCTGGTCGTGTATTGCCGTGGACTTTATCACGGGCCTTCAAGAGTCTAAAGGTAAAACGGTTATAATCACAGTTATTGATAGATTCTCCAAGTCAGTTCGTCTCCTAGCTCTCCCCAAGCTCCCCACTGCTCTAGAGACCGCAAACCTACTGTTCGACCAGGTGTTTAAAATCCATGGGATACCCTTGGACATCGTTTCCGACCGAGGCCCACAGTTTATTTCCCAGGTCTGGCGAGCGTTTTGCAAGGCAATAGGTACCAGTGTTAGCCTTACATCAGGCTTCCACCCACAGTCTAATGGACAGGCGGAACGGGCCAACCAAGAGCTCGAAACCACTCTGCGCTGTCTAACTGCCAAAAACCCCACACAGTGGAGTTCCCACCTAGCCTGGGCTGAATACGCCCACAACACCCTCACCTGCTCGGCCACAGGCCTGTCTCCATTTGAAGCATCACTTGGGTACCAGCCCCCGCTTTTCTCAGAACAAGAAATGGAACTGGCTGTCCCGTCTGTGCAACATCACCTACGGCGGTGCCGTAAGATTTGGAGGATGACCCGAACTGCACTCCACAAGGCCCGTTTCTCCGCTCAGCGCTCTGCCAACCGCCATCGGAGACCTGGACCCCAGTACTCCCCTGGTCAATCAGTTTGGTTATCATCTCGCAATATTCCCCTTCGTACTGAGTCCAGGAAGCTGGCCCCACGCTTTATCGGTCCCTTTCCAATAGAAAGGATAATTAATCCCACCGCCGTCCGTCTCAGATTACCCAGGCATATGAGAATTCACCCCACTTTCCACACCTCCCAGATAAAGCCAGTTCATTCCTCTAATCTGTGCCCTCCTTCCGACCCCCCACCACCCGCCCGACTAATTGATGGTCATCCTGCTTTTACGGTCAGTCGCCTGTTAGATGTCAGACACCGGGGTAGGGGCCTCCAGTATTTGGTCGACTGGGAAGGTTACGGCCCCGAGGAGCGATCCTGGGTTCCCCGCTCTGCTATCCTTGACCCCAACCTCATCCGTGAATTCCACAGGGCAAATCCCGGCAAGTCTGGTGGATCGCCTGGAGGCGATCATTGAAGGGGGGGTACTGTTAGAGTACGTCCCTTAGCTCTCCATTTCCCCCAAGTCTTGTTATTTTACCCCGGTCCCTTTCTGTGAGTGTGTTGTGTGTGTGTGGGCGTGTGCAGGCTTTCAGGGATCTATTGGTGGAGCGAGTTGTCTTCAGAGCACCAATCAGATCTTCTAGCCACTGCTACCTCTCACCTGATCCTCATTACCTCCTCGTTAAGCAGTGCATAAAGACAGCAGCTTTCTCTCCACTCCTTGCCAGATCGTCTGCGCTACGTTGCTGGTATTGTGCTGAAGCACGAAATGCTAAAGCTACCTTTAGGCTCCTATGCCTGTTGTATTTCCTGGTTTGTTCACTGCTCTTGTTTTTTGCCTGTTTCAGTTCCTACCTCCTGCTTAACTCCGTGGTACCACCTCCCAGCTGTGTTCCTCGCCGCCAAGACCTTCCTGTCCTGACTGTCCGGATTCAGTCGACCAGCTTCTTGTCTCGTCCTGCTACGCCACACTCTCTGCCTCCTGCCTGTCCGTCCGGCTCTGCCCTCCTGGCCCCCTTACCATGTTTCCAGCCTCGCCAGTCAGCTCCCTGTTCCCATCCAGTCTCTACCAGTTCCTTTACCTCCCTTGTATTTGCTATAGTTGTTGTTAATAAACTTATCGCCCCGTACCTGGTCTTAGTCTTATTCTCTGCATTGTGGTTCCATCTTTCTGTCCAGTTGGTCTCAGACCATAACACAAGGTCCATAAAGACGTGGGTGAGCCAGTTTGGTGTGGAAGAACTTGACTGGCCTGCACAGAGTCCTGACCTCAGTCCTGACCTCAGAACACCTTTGGGATGAATTAGAGCGGAGACTGTGAGCCAGGCCTTCTCGTCCAACATCAGTGTCTGACCTCACAGATGCGCTTCTGGAAGAACGGTCAAAAATTCCCATAAACACACTCCTAAACCTTGTGGAAAGCCTTCCCAGAAGAGTTGAAGCTGTTATAGCTGCAAAGGATGGCGACATCATATTAAACCCTATGGATTAAGAATGGGAGTCACTCAAGTTCACGCGTGTGTGAAGGCAGACGAGCGAATACTTTTGGCAATATAGTGTATATACTAAATAGAGTACATGCTTCACCCCCCCCCCCCCCAACCCCCACCATCCCAGGTGCATTGTGGGGACCAGCCACATGTCCCCACATGGTCAAAATGCTATTTTTGTTATTATGGAGACAAACGGTCCTCTCAAAGTCGTAATGGCAATACATACATACTAAACAGAGTACATGCTCACCCAAACACACACACACACACACTAGACCAAGCAGCCATGGGCTAATCCAGGCAGCTAGGTGACCAGACTGAAGGGTTTACAGTTGTTCCCTCGGACCAGACTGGCATCTCTATTAAAGTGAATCCACTTAACCCCTCAATGAGCGACTCTCTAGTGTAAACATTCCTCAAAGTCCCAGACAATGGAGTCCGAAACCAGTTTAATCCTCCAGGCACCGTTATTATATGGACATCTAGTCAAGAACAGCAGCCTGGATGTTTCTCTGATACGTCCGAGTTACTACAAAATCAGTCTGGAACGACGTCTATAATTACTTTCCGTCTCTGAGAACAGACAATCGTATGTGTAAGTGGATCGTTGAGTTTTAGTTCTTCCAGTCTCTGTGGTCCCTCCTGGCCCCTTGTGGCACCTTGTGGCTTCTGTCAAGTCAAGTCAACTTTATTTATATAGCGCGTTTTACAATAGACATTGTCTCAAAGCAACTTTACAAAATACAGGACCAACAGATACAAAAACCCCTGTTGAGCAAGCCGAGGGCGACTGTGGCAAGGAAAAACTCCTTGAAAATTACAGGAAGAAACCTTGAGAGGAACCAGACTCAGCAGGGCCCGTTCTTCTTGGGTGGTCTGGAGGAAACTTTAAATAAATAGGATTTACACAAATCATACAAACACAGAATTAAATGATCTAAAAGTTATAACTGGCAATAAATAAAGAAATAAATGATAATAGAGTTATTATTCGCTCTAGTCTTTAATAAAGTCTGTAGTTAGTTCTTGTCATTCTTGGTGCAATTACTCCAGATCCGTCACATCCAGCAGGAGCAGCATCGTTGGCACTACAGTCTCGACTTTAATCCTTAACCTCGGCGGGTAAACAGGTTTCCATCAGAATGCCCTCGGGGTAAAACAATAGAGAATGTAGTTAATAATGTACAATGCTAGTGGAGTAAAACAGTTTTACAGAGAGTTTTAGACTCCGGCAGCCCTAATTATTACAGCATAACTAAAAGGGAGAGCGAGCAGGTAACAAGGTCATGAAGGCTTTCACAGGACATCAGCGCCCACCTCTCCTACCCAAACCTGAGTGATCAGACAAGAGAGGCAGAACGACAGCAACCTAACATCCCTGATCACCACAAGTTTCTATGACCAAGAACCCCCAAGCTCTGCGCCTTTGTCTATATTAATCAAAAGCCTGAGAAAATAAATATGTTTTCAGTCTAGACTTAAACATTGAGACGTGTCCGAATCCCGAATAGAGGCAATAAGATTATTCCAGAGTTGTGGAGCTTTGTAAGAAAACGCTTTTCCACCAGCCGTGATCTTTTTAATTCTAGGAACTATAAGTAACCCTGCATCTTGTGAACTAAGTGGACGCGCTGGGTTGTAGTGATTAATAAGTTCACTCAGATACTGTGGTACAGACCATGTAGCGCTTTATAGGTTAGTAAAAGTATTTTGTAATAAATGCGGAATTTAACTGGCAGCCAGTGTAGAGATGATAGAACAGGAGTAATATGGTCAAATTTTAGCACTAGTTAGCACTCGAGCTGCTGCATTTTGAACTAACTGGAGTTTGTTTATGGATCTACCAGAGCATCCAGTTAGAAGAGCATTACAATAATCTAAACGAGAAGTTATAAACGCATGGATCAGTTTTTCGGCGTCATTAACAGATAGTATATTTCTTATTTTAGAGATATTACGCAAATGATAGAAAGCAACTCTAGTAATATTATTAATGTGTGTATCAAAGGAGAGATCTGAATCTATTGTGACACCTAAGTTCTTTACATCTGGGCTGGGAGTAACAGAGAAAGTGTTTAGGTTTAGCACCAGGTTAGAGAACTCGTCCCTCACAGCTTTAGAGCCAACAAGTAAAACCTCAGTTTGATCTGAACTAAGTAAAAGAAAATGACCTGACATCCAGTTTTTTATGTCGTTTACACAATCAAGCAAATGAGTTTCCCACCCTCTCGATTTTTTATATATCATTTTCATTCCATATATATTTGTTTTTATTCTATGTATATCAGTTTCATTACATATATATCGATTTTCATTCCATATATATCAGTGTTTGCTATATATTTCCTGTTTGGCTTGCCATAATACATACATATATACAGTGTATCACAAAAGTGAGTACACCCCTCACATTTCTGCAGATATTTAAGTATATCTTTTCATGGGACAACACTGACAAAATGACACTTTAACACAATGAAAAGTAGTCTGTGTGCAGCTTATATAACAGTGTAAATTTATTCTTCCCTCAAAATAACTCAATATACAGCCATTAATGTCTAAACCACCGGCAACAAAAGTGAGTACACCCCTTAGTGAAAGTTCCTGAAGTGTCCATATTTTGTGTGGCCACCATTATTTCCCAAAACTGCCTTAACTGTCCTGGGCATGGAGTTTACCAGAGCTTCACAGGTTGCCACTGGAATGCTTTTCCACTCCTCCATGACGACATCACGGATCTGGCGGATATTCGAGACTTTGCGCTCCTCCACCTTCCGCTTGAGGATGCCCCAAAGATGTTCTATTGGGTTTAGGTCTGGAGACATGCTTGGCCAGTCCATCACCTTTACCCTCAGCCACTTCAATAAAGCAGTGGTCGTCTTAGAGGTGTGTTTGGGGTCATTATCATGCTGGAACACTGCCCTGCGATCCAGTTTCCGGAGGGAGGGGATCATGCTCTGCTTCAGTATTTCACAGTACATATTGGAGTTCATGTGTCCCTCAATGAAATGTAACTCCCCAACACCTGCTGCACTCATGCAGCCCCAGACCATGGCATTCCCACCACCATGCTTGACTGTAGGCATGACACACTTATCTTTGTACTCCTCACCTGATTGCCGCCACACATGCTTGAGACCATCTGAACCAAACAAATTAATCTTGGTCTCATCAGACCATAGGACATGGTTCCAGTAATCCATGTCCTTTGTTGACATGTCTTCAGCAAACTGTTTGCGGGCTTTCTTGTGTAGAGACTTCAGAAAAGGCTTCCTTCTGGGGTGACAGCCATGCAGACCAATTTGATGTAGTGTGCGGCGTATGGTCCGAGCACTGACAGGCTGACCCCCCACCTTTTCAATCTCTGCAGCAATGCTGACAGCACTCCTGCGCCTATCTTTCAAAGACAGCAGTATGATGTGACGCTGAGCACGTGCACTCAGCTTCTTTGGACGACCAACGCGAGGTCTGTTCTGAGTGGACCCTGCTCTTTTAAAACGCTGGATGATCTTGGCCACTGTGCTGCAGCTCAGTTTCAGGGTGTTGGCAATCTTCTTGTAGCCTTGGCCATCTTCATGTAGCGCAACAATTCGTCTTTTAAGATCTTCAGAGAGTTCTTTGCCATGAGGTGCCATGTTGGAACTTTCAGTGACCAGTATGAGAGAGTGTGAGAGCTGTACTACTAAATTGAACACACCTGCTCCCTATGCACACCTGAGACCTAGTAACACTAACAAATCACATGACATTTTGGAGGGAAAATGACTAGCAGTGCTCAATTTGGACATTTAGGGGTGTAGTCTCTTAGGGGTGTACTCACTTTTGTTGCCGGTGGTTTAGACATTAATGGCTGTATATTGAGTTATTTTGAGGGAAGAATAAATTTACACTGTTATATAAGCTGCACACAGACTACTTTTCATTGTGTCAAAGTGTCATTTTGTCAGTGTTGTCCCATGAAAAGATATACTTAAATATCTGCAGAAATGTGAGGGGTGTACTCACTTTTGTGATACACTGTATATAATTCATAGTTCTTCAAAAAGTTTCCGCACTTCTAAAAAAAACAACTCTATTTATAAAACTCAGCTCTGCCATCTGGCTGGACTGGGTGGCTACATGAACAATGTTTGGCTGTTGTTCATTTAACAATTTTTTTTTATTCCTGGGATTTGGTGCCTTTTGGACCTTAAAATTGTTTAAAAATGAAAAAAACTGTTTTTATTTGTTTTTCATGTTTTATTATAAAAAGGACGTGTTCTACTTCTCCACACTGATATTGGACAAGCTCAAGCACACAAACTGTAGCTTTTATTAAAACATTTCTATACAGTCTCTGACCCAGGATGTTCACCCTGTTACGGACAAATGCAGAACTGTCGTGTTTCTGTGTTTCAGCTGCACTTAAGGTCGTTCATTAAAGTATGCAGCACATAATATCAATATTTCTGTTATTATTATAACCAAACTGAATAATAAAGCTATATAAATCACACATGCACCTCATATACACTGTGACGTCCAGCCTGTTACGTATTAGGTTGTAACAGGGTGGACCGTAACAGGGTGGACATTCTGACATAAAATTAGCCATTAGCTAGCGAGTGAGCAAAACCATGCTAGCATAAAAGTGAATTCAGACAAAGAATTCTCTGCTTTTTAGTGTGATTTTTTAAAATATGATCAAATCGTTTTGCTTTTTCTCATATATCCCGTAACAGGGTGGACATGTTATGGTCGACCATATTAGACTCTTAGGATAAAATGTAGAAAAAAATCAACATTAAAATGAGGAGTTTAATGAGCCGCTCATCTTCCACAGTCGTTTTGCCTCCAAAATGATCACGTGAGCTCCAGGAAATGATGTCAGTATGTAAAACAGCTCTTCAGTAGTAAGAGATAACAGGGTGGACGGAAACCTGAGGGACGTGTGGAAAAACCCTTATTTATAATCAGCAATAAAATCAACCTCATAAAGAAAATAAATCCAGGGTTTAGAGGGACTTAATCAAAGCTTTTAAACAGTATCGAAGGACTGAGATATTTTCATGATTAAACCTCATATATCATCACTAAATCAGAATGTACAGCACTGGGGATCATGGGAAAACCTCTGCTATCTAACAGATAAGGGTTAGGGTTAGTATGTATACAGTCATTTTATTTTGGGGGGGTAGAAAACATTGTGTTTAGTATTTGAAAGTGTTCATTATTTCAGTAAGATGTTTAGAATATTGTATTGTTTAAAATGTACTTAATAAATACAATCATCAGTCCTGGGGACACAAAAGGCACCGAATTGTAGGAATGACCCAAATGGTTCCTCATAACTGATGCAGTTACACCCTCTGCTGGCTGATTGATGGTGCTGCACAGAGTCGAGGAATAATGCTGATCAGGGTGCGGCTCTCCGTGCACAAAGGTGATACGAATATGAACTCGCGTCGTGCAGGTGAAAAGATGCAGTCGGCTACTGCACACGTGTCAGTCTTAAGCGGCCACCCCGTTACCCATCCAACTTAACCCCGCCCTTAAGGTACACCCAACAACCCAATAAGCCAGCCAAGGTACGCAAACAGTTAAACTCTGTACCCTTGGGTGCAGCCATCCGCCCGACCCCACCCTTTTGTACACCCACAACCAACCGACTGTCTCGTGGGTGCACCCGACCAGCCAAACCCCGCCCCCTGAGTACAACGACCATACTCAAGTACTAAACAGTGTTCATAAATAGTGCGGAGTCGCGGGTTCGACCATACGAAGTATGAGGAAACATCCGGCCACCACGAGTGGACGAAGCCTCCGGGAGTGAGAGGTTAACAGTGCACACCATGTGCAGACGGCCATTAAAGTTATTTTCAACTGGAACTCACACACACTCGGTCACACACACACAGCTGTTGGGAACCATGACACAAGATGACCGATACAGTGGTCGTCGAGGGACAAGTGAGACTCCGAGAAGGAAAAAAGGTTCTTCTAAGCTACTTACTGTGGACTTACTTTCTAGTTTTTATTTTATTTGTGTGTGTGTGTGTGTGTGTGTGTGTGTGTGAGCGTGGATAAAAAAATAGTGTTTTTTAATCTTTCTGCCTCTACAGTGGAAGAATAGATGGGTGGTTCTGCGCAAACCCTCGCCCGTTGCTGGTAAGCTAACCCTAAGACGCTATGTAAACCTTATTTGCTCATGTTAGCTCTTAAACGTATGTCAGACTGAGGAGCCTGAACGGACGGATCGTGTTTTTAACTTTGCAGCAAAGTAGTTTTTTATTCCCGGTTGGAATTTGAGATCTCGGCATCCTCGTGACGTCAAAGCATCAGAATGTGCAGCGACACTCAGACGAATCAAGAGAACCAGACAGAATTTTACTGAAATATACTTACGGTTCTAGAAACAGTCGCAGGTTTACGTGTGTTCACGTCTGTTTTCTCACCATAATGACTCGGTGATGGCTGTTACCTTACTACAATATACAGAATATATGTGATAGCTCAGTGGTTAAGGTACTGGACTAGTAAACAGAAGGTTGCCGGTTCAAGCTTCGCCACCACCAAGTTGCCATTGTTGGGTTGCCACTGTTGGGTCCCTGAGCAAGGCCCTTAACCCTCAATTGCTTATTGTGTAAGTCGCTTTGGATAAAAAGCGTCTGCTAAATGCTGAAAATGTAAATGATTAATTTATAGCTAATACGTAAAATACAGCGGTAATTGGCAACCCTAGCAGTTCAGTATTAGATTATTAATTAATAATAAATAATAATTTATTTAAAGTTCTCCTTTTTTACCTTATTAATATCCGTATCATTCTGTATCTCTGTGACTAGCATTGCTTTGGGAAACAGTAGTGACTGCTTTATTGAGTAAATAAACAGGCGTTCCTAATAAATAGCCAAAAATCTTAATTAATACAGAAAATACTAACTTTTAAAAATAAAATGTGGTTGTATACAATGCAATGTATACAATATAAACACTAGTTTTACTATTTTTTTTTTTTGTTTTATAATTTTTTTAAATTTGTTTTATTTATTTATTTTAATTTGATTTATTTTTATTTTATTTTATTATTTTTAGTTATTTATATTTCATTTACTTTAAATTATTTCAATTTAATTTATATTTATTTTATTTATTTAGCTCTATTATTTTATATTTATTTCTATTATTTTATATTTTGTGTTTATTATTTTATTTTTATTTTATTTTTATTTTATTTATATTTATGTTATTTATTTGTCTTTATTATTTTAATATGTATTATATATATATATATATATATATATATATATATATATATATATTAATATCTATTTATTTATTTTTATATTTATTTATTTATTTTTATATTTATTTATTTATTTATTTTATTTTTTATTAGTTTTACATTTGTCCACTTACAAATCCTTTCGTGTGGTGCGGCGCTAAAACACACCAGCCCGACATTCCAAACTCGCAAATTCAAACCTCAGCTCTGCTATCGGCCGACCGGGCGCCTATACGGACAAAGATCGGCTCGTCCGTCATAACTGCTGCAGTTACGACCTCTGCTGGCTGGTCGATGGCACTGAGACGGGGGATAACAGAGATCGGTGCGTGACTCTCCGTGCACGATACGGATCTCTGTGTGAACCCACCTGGTGCAGGTGAAAAGAAGCGGTCAGTACTGCACATGTGTCCCAGCTCTTATCGGTCAGGAGCAGTAGGTGTGACTATGATCGGGGAATCGGATATGACTGGATTAAGAGGAAGATATATTTTCAGATATAGATTCTGAATTACAAGCCTCAAACCTATTACAAAATAAAATGTCAAAACACACGTACACACGTAACTGGTAATCAGAAGGTTGTCGGTTCAAGCACCGCTGCTGCCAGGTTGCCACTGTTGGGCCCATGAGCGAGGCCCTTACCCCTTAAGGGTTTAGCCCTTTAGTTTTTTTCAAGGATTACATGTTGATGATTAAGCACTGTCGCCTCACAGCAAGAAGGTCCTGGGTTCAATTCCCAGGGTGGAGCAATCCCGGTCCGGGTCCTTTCTGTGTGGAGTTTGCATGTTCTCCCCGTGTCTGTGTGGGTTTCCTCCGGGTTATCCGGTTTCCTACCAGGGAATTATTGGATTATTTGCAATCTGAACCTGACTGCACGTCTTTGGACTGTGGGAGGAAACTGGAGCACCCGGAGGAAACCCACACAGACACGGGGAGAACATGCAAACTCCACACAGAAAGGACCCGGGCCGCTCCACCTGGGAATCGAACCCAGGACCTTCTCACTATGAGGCGTCAGTGCTCCAGTTCCTGCGCTCCAGCCCTCGCTGTCTTTGGCGTTGTCGGTTGGATGCTATGTAATGAGTCAGTATGGCTCCAGCTGTTGTTAGAAATCACACAATCACACACACTGTTCACACACACACACACACACTGTTCACACACACACAGCTGCTCGTTTGCGCTCTGACGCTGAACTAAAACCACAAACATGCATGAATGCAGACAGACAATCAACTCGGTGGAACACTGAGTCACCCGCCGAGCGCTCGTACCCAAGCTTAGCTCACCCACTAACCTCACCCGCCTGTACGGTGACTACACGATGGCGTGGGTGATAGTACACAGCAAGCGTCAACGAGATCGTACATTTAGGAAAACAGGATTATAATTCTTTTCTCTATTGCTCAGGGGTCCAGGTTCTATGCTCTATACACCAGGTTAGATGTCACTGGCAGGTACGCCTGTACGTATAAATCTACCCCCTCCTAGTGAGCGTCAGTGCTACAGCTGCCGGGACTTTTAATGTCTTTGTTTATGCATTTTTTCCCCCAATTGTCCTTTCAATTTAGTCATATCCGATTACTGGATCATATTTTTGCCTCTACTGCAGCAGACCTCCACTGCTTACACACGCCCCCTCTGATACGTGTGCAGTATACACCGCTTCTTTTCAGAGATCCGTATCGCGCACTGATTTCTATTATCCCCCGTCTCTGTGCAGCACCATCGATCAGCCAGCAGAGGTCGTAATTGCAGCAGTTATGATGGATTTTATCATTCATTCATTTAATCACCCATTCATTTATTTAGTAATTCATTTATTTTATCATTCATTCATTTATTTAGTTATTAATTAATTAATTCATTTATTTATTTATTTACTTAATTGCTCAAACATTCATTTAATCATTTGTTCATTTATTTAATCAAACACTCATTTAATTACTCATTTATTCATTTATTAATTCATTCATTTATTTAATCATTCATTAACGTATTTAGTTACTAATTAATTAATTCATTTATTCATTCATTTATTTAATTATTAAAACATTCATTTAATCACCCATTCATTAAATCATTCATTTATTCATTTAATAATTCATTCATGTAATCATTTAATCACTCATTTATTTATTTAATCATTTATTTAATCACTCATTCATTTATTTACTCGTTCATTAATCACTCATTCATTTATTTAATCATTCATTCATTTAATCACTTATTCATTTGTTCATTTAATCTCTCATTTATTTATTTAATCATTCATTTAATCATTCATTCATTTAATCACTCAATCATTGAATTACTCATTAATTCATGTAATCATTCATTTAATCACTCATTCATTTAATCATTTCTTTATTCATTCATTTACTCACTCGTTCATTTATTTAATCATTCATTAATTAATTTAATCATTCTTTTATTCATTTAGTCATTCATTTATTTATTTATTTAATCGTTCATTTATTCATTTAATCGAACCTCCTAAAAGTTTTCAGCCGTGTGGTTTTTACCATTATCCTACATCAGCTGAAGCTAGCTGGGCACAGATTATTTGGTCTTATTTAAACTCTGTTAGTTGCCTCATGTTGCCTCATATATTCAAGTTTTAACAGTCTCAGCTCGTTTACAGATGCTTTATGCTGATAAATAACAATCATCCTAACAGAACCCACCCTTTACATGGTCACTTTTAAGGTCAAGCCCCTTTTCATGTGCAGTTTTTGTTATTTTGCCCAAGACTTTAAATTTTTTTAATATCAGGAAATTACTATAGATAAACACACACACACACACACCTTCATCTTCTCATTAATGTTGAAGGTGTTCTGTACGTGTGTGTTCCAGACTGTCTGTGTGTGCTGGTGTATAAGGAGCGTTCGGACAGGAGTAAGGGTCACAGGGAGCGGGGTCAGCTCACCCTGGGTGATATCTGCGGGCTGGAACTGCTGCAGGGTTATGAGGGAGTGAACTACACTCTCACCCTTCTCTGCCTCACCCAGTCCGTCACGTTCGGCTTCGAGAGCCGAGAGAACCTCCTGGCGTGGGACACCCGCATCAGCTACAGCCTGGGAGAGGGTGAGAGACCTGGACCTGCATGTGTGTGTGCTCAGTGTGTTAGAAATGTATGGAATGGGCGACGGGGTGTCGGGGTCTCAGCTGTGCTATCAGTTGGCTGTGCCTGAGGGAGGCAAGTCTTCCCCAATAGATGGATAGGCTTAAAATGTGTGTGTGTGTGTGTGTGTGTGCATATGTTAGTGTTAGTGTGTTTGTGTATGTGTGTATCCGTACGTGTGTGTGTGTTAGTGAGTATGTGTATGTTAGTGTGTTTGTGTATGTGTATCTGTATGTGTGTGTTGTGTGTGTGAGTATGTTAGTGAGTGTGCATATGTTTGTGTTAGTGTGTGTGTGACTGTAAGTTAGTTTTCTGTGTATGTGTTTGTGAGCTTATGTATGTATCTGTATGTGTGTGTGACTGTATATGTGTGTGTGTTTTAGTGAGTGTGTGACTGTATATGTGTGTGTGTTTTAGTGAGTGTGTATATGTTAATATTAGTGTTTGTGTAAGTGTGTAACTCCTCGGAATGAGACTGGATGATCATATAATTATATATATATAGAGGGAAAGAATGTGATGACATGTGAACTCAGCAGGTTTTGGGTTTGTAACCGTGGCGTTTCTCTTCAGTCCACAGGTTCGGCGTAAACGTTCAGCCTGGTACGAAGCTTGAAAGCGGTCCAGCTTCACTACATCTCTGTAACAACCTGCTGGTTCTGTCCAGGGACGTTCCTCCCACCGTCATCGGTCACTGGAGACTCTCTGACCTGAGGCGCTATGGAGCCGTTCCTAACGGATTTATCTTCGAGGGAGGGACGCGGTCCGGCTACTGTGAGTCTCTGTAATATCCTCACTTACACCAACACTACTGCTGCATTAGACTGTTGTTCTCATTAGCACGTATGTTTAATTGATTTGTCGCTGACGCTGGAGGAAATATCCGCTACATTCGGGGAATGTTCAGCTGTTGCAGGAGGCCATGCAGGGAACTCTGGGATGTTTTATAGATGTGCCGTGATGAAATTTCTATTAACAGCGTTGGCTGTTAAAGTAACGGTGGCTAAAAGTACGCCGACGCCCCTCCTGATGACCGGGTTCAGGTTTTTCGGCCGCGCTTGTTGCTAACAGGTGTATAAAATCAATTTACTGGGATGAATGATATGATTTTGACTTTGTGGTAACAGTTAGTGAAGCATGGCTGTGATTGGTTGATGAATGTGAGGTCCATGAAGGAACTAGAGGAAGAATAGAATACATAGCAGGTCAAACACTGGAGCCCCTGGAGCAGACAGGTTTAAGGCTGCAGAGACCTAATGCCATGTGCAAATGTACAAATAATGATGGTATATACACGGATGAGATGGTACACTAGCAAAAAGTACAAGAGTTCAGTGCCATCCAGGGTGCAGTGATATTTTTAAAGTGGTGTGCTAGAGTTTAGCAGGGTTACAGCCTCTGGGAAAAAGCTCTTCCTGAGTCTACTGGTAAAAGAGCGGAGGTTCCTGTAACGCCTGCCAGACAGAAGGTCCACGGTTGGGATGAGAAACGTCCCTGATAATGTTTCTCGCTCCACCCAGGCACCGTTTGTAGTAAATGTCCTGTATGGTGGGTAACCGGATGCCGGTGATGCGTTGGGCGGTTTTAACCACCCGCTGGAGAGCTTTCCAATCAGCTGCGGAGCAATCGCTGTACCACACAGAGAAGCAGTTTGTTAGGATGCTCTCAATGGTACAGCGGTAAAAGTCCACGAGTATTCTGGGACACAAGTGGACTTTTTTGAGGCTCTGTAGAAAGTAAAGGTGCTGTTGTACCTTTTTGACCAGGGATCGTCGGAGATGTGGACGCTGAGGAATTTGAAGCTGGACACCCGTTCTACTACAGCACCGTTGATGCAGATAGGGGCGTGTGCCTGACTTCCCGTTCTTCTGAAATCCACAATAATCTCTTTGGTTTTTCCTGTGTTAAGCTCCAGGTTGTTGTCCTCACACCATGCAGCCAGATGCTGAACCTCCTCCCTGTAGGCCGTTTCATTGTTGTCTCTGATTAGGCCTATCACCGTGGTGTCAACCGGTGAACGTGATTATGGAGTTGGAACCATAAACAGGAACACAGTCGTAGGTGAACAGGGAGTATAAGAGTGGACTCAGCACCCAGCCTTGTGGCACGCCAGTGTTCAGGGTGATGGAGGATGAGTGGAGGTTGTCTAACTTCACAGACTGAGGTCTGTTAGTTAGAAAGTCCAGAATACAGTTACATAGTGATGTGCTGATGCCAAGCTGACTGAGCTTTGAGATCAGGAACACAGAATGATTTTCACCATGTTAAATGCTGAACTGAAATGGGTGTTATGGCAGTCCAAGTGGGTCAGTGCAGTGTGAAGTGCAGTGGAGACAGCATAAGCAAATTGATGCTGGTCTAGTGTAGCTGGTAGATAGGATTTCAGGTGAGAAAGGACTAGGACTCTTTCAAAGCACTTGGAGATGATGGGGCTGAGTGCAACAGGTCGAAAATCATTCAGTGCTGAAGCAGTTGAATCGTTTGGTACTTTTAAAAATAAAGCTTAACGTGGTTTAATGTAGTAAAAGAAGGAGACAGGAGCACTAAACTTCTCTTCATTATTACTGCTCATAAGTTCCTCCACTAATCACATTCCACTCGCTGTTTTCATATCAAACAGTTCGTCTCATTGGAGGAGCCTTGAAAAAGTCAGCAAACAGGGCCAGAGTTCAATCAGGTGAACTTTGAGCGGCACGGAAAGAGCAAGTACAAATAAATTAATGTGTGTTTAAATCGCTTAGCTTAGAGGTTAAGGTATTAGACTAGTAATCAGAAGGTTGCTGGTTCAAGCTCCACCACCATCAGGTTGCCACTGTTGGGCCCTTGAGCGAGATTGTATATCACAGCACTGTAAGTCGCTTTGGGTAAAGACGTCCGCTTAATGCTGCAAATGTAAAATGTAAATATGTAACCAGTATCTCCTTTGATTAGCACAAAGCATTCCCCCGCTGTGATTGGTCGAGACGTGTCCGACGAGCATGTCTCTTTTAATCCATCAGTACGCCGCGAGCGGCTGAGCTCCGGTGTATTAAAATGGAAATGCACCGACGTTCCGGGTCCACTGCGGATACACGAACGCGCCGTCACTTCCACTCGGCTCGCATCATTAGCGAGCGCGTCTGCTGTCGTGTTTCATTAAAACCGCTGGTTACGTTCGGCCCTGAAACCGCGATCAAATGAAGCCTTGAAATAGGATTTTTATTTAATTCTGGTGTTCTGGTTGGGGTCCCTGAGGTCCCGGAGCCTCTTTAACAGCTCAGAAAATGTCCTCTGTCTTTTTCAATCAGCTCGATACTTCATGAGTGTTCCTAATTTTATGGAAAATGCAAATAAACAAAATTTTATGGTGATACTATGTTCCAAACCCTCTAATTTATACACTTCTATTTGGGACCCCAAATACAACATAAGGATGAAATATACAGTAAGTATTTGAACAGTAGTCTGTTAAAACGTTATTTTTTTATACATATATAGAAAGATAAGTAAAGAAAACATTAAAAATATTGTTTATTTGCAGCTTCCATAAAAATTAGGAACAGTCATAAAGTATCGAGCAGATTAAAAGAAGCTGAGGATGTTTTCTGAGCTGTTAAAGAGGCTCCGGAGCTTCAGGGACCCCAACCAGAACACGAGGATTAAAAAAGACATAATTAATATATAATTTATATATGATTTATAATGAAAAGCATTTAATTTTGATATGATATACAGTATATGATTGTGTCAGCTGCATACTGATGCATGCTAAGATCATACAGTGCCTCAATTTACAGTTTATCAACCCCCATCCCCACCCCGACTGTCGTTCTTACCTCATTTGGGGGGTCCAGGTATTAATGAATTATTAATCCCCCTCCCCTGTAATTCGACCCATGATGAAATAGAAATATATGTTCAAGTGTCGGGTGGCCTAATCGCAAGAATGTCCTGGGTTCGATCCCCAGACGGGGCGGAGTTTGCATGTTCTCCCTGTGTTTGCGTGGGTTTCCTCCGGGAGCTCCAGTTTCCTCCCTGCTCTGCGATGGACTGGCCATCTATCCAGGGTGTTACTGTGTGCCTTGCGCCCATTGAAAAGCTGGGATGGGCTCCAGCACGCGCCCCCCCACGACCCTGATTGGATAAGCGATTAAGAAAGTGAGTGAGTGTTCAAGTATCAGAATATATATACATACAGGGGTTAGACAAAATAACTGAAACACCTGTCATTTTAGTGTGGGAGGTTTCATGGCTAAATTGGACCAGTCTGGTGGCCAATCTTCATTAATTGCACATTGCACCAGTAAGAGCAGAGTGTGAAGGTTCAATTAGCAGGGTAAGAGCACAGTTTTGCTCAAAATATTGCAATGCACACAACATTATGGGTGACATACCAGAGGTCAAAAGAGGACAAATTGTTGGTGCACGTCTTGCTGGCGCATCTGTGACCAAGACAGCAAGTCTTTGTGATGTATCAAGAGCCACGGTATCCAGGGTAATGTCAGCATACCACCAAGAAGGACAAACCACATCCAACAGGATTAACTGTGGACGCAAGAGGAAGCTGTCTGAAAGGGATGTTCGGGTGCTAACCCGGATTGTATCCAAAAAACATAAAACCACGGCTGCCCAAATCACGGCGGAATTAAATGTGCACCTCGACTCTCCTGTTTCCACCAGAACTGTCCGTCGGGAGCTCCACAGGGTCGATATACACGGCCGGGCTGCTATAGCCAAACCTTTGGTCACTCGTGCCAATGCCAAACGTCGGTTTTAATGGTGCAAGGAGCGCAAATCTTGGGCTGTGGACAATGTGAAACATGTATTGTTCTCTGATGAGTCCACCTTTACTGTTTTCCCCACATCCGGGAGAGTTATGGTGTGGAGAAGCCCCAAAGAAGCGTACCACCCAGACTGTTGCATGCCCAGAGTGAAGCATGGGGGTGGATCAGTGATGGTTTGGGCTGCCATATCATGGCATTCCCTTGGCCCAATACTTGTGCTAGATGGGCGCGTCACTGCCAAGGACTACCGAACCATTCTGGAGGACCATGTGCATCCAATGGCGGTGCCGTGTATCAGGATGACAATGCACCAATACACACAGCAAGACTGGTGAAAGATTGGTTTGATGAACATGAAAGTGAAGTTGAACATCTCCCATGGCCTGCACAGTCACCAGATCTAAATATTATTGAGCCACTTTGGGGTGTTTTGGAGAAGCGAGTCAGGAAACGTTTTCCTCCACCAGCATCACGTAGTGACCTGGCCACTATCCTGCAAGAAGAATGGCTTAAAATCCCTCTGACCACTGTGCAGGACTTGTATATGTCATTTCCAAGACGAATTGATGCTGTATTGGCCGCAAAAGGAGGCCCTACACCATACTAATAAATTATTGTGGTCTAAAACCAGGTGTTTCAGTTATTTTGTCCAACCCCTGTATATTTCAACTTATTTACATTTGCTCTTATCCAAAGCGACTTACACTTATCACTACATACAATTCAAGCAATTAAGGGTTAAGGGCCTCGCTACGGGGCCCAACAGTGGCAACATTATGATTACTAGTACAGTACATTACTCGCTGAGCTACCATTGTCAATTAGGAAGGTTTAAATCCTGAGGGTCCTTGAGCAAGATTGCTGGGATTCTAATCGACTCCAGGGATAGTCACGGGTCATAAGATCCTTTCACACACACACACACACACACACACTCACACACACACACACACACACACACACACGGTGGGTGGGTGCAGAAGATGAGACAGCAGGCATGCTTCATGTTTTTGCCAACTCAGAGTAGCGTTCCTGCACTCGCTCCAAGCGTCTGTCTCCACCGACCCCCTGCGTGACCTTTTCATTTCTATATCTGAGCAAAGCTGCTGACCACCAGCCGTCCAGGGCGTCCACTCAGACGGGGCCAAAGAGCATTCCTGTCCGGCGTGGGCTTCAGCTCGGCTGGGTGGTTTGGTAAAAATGGGGAAGAGCATAATGGTTCTCAGACTGTTCTCAGACTGTTAGAGTTAAATATACGGGGGGGGCGCTCGGTGGTCCAGCAGGCTGATGCTCTAGTCCAGGATCACAGAGACCGGGGTTTGGGGTTCAGCTGTGTCACTGGCCCTCATGTCTAGGGAAGTAGGGGTCAAACGGGGCCCCTACACACAGCAAGTCCTACTGTCTGAGACGTTGGCACCTATGACAGTGAAAGATATCATACCTATATCTAATCCTATATTTTATATTCATATTTATACTTTATATGTGTATAACCTGGTTATAATAATCTATATTATTATTATGATGACATATTTATATATTGATGAATACTAATGTCATATCGTTTATTATTCTTGCCTGAATTTACAGTTTAGCTAAGTAACGACGACTGTTCTGTTTACCTCCTTTTGGGGAGTACATAGTATTCATGAGGAGGGTCAGATCCCCCCCCCCCCCCCCATCTCAAACCCCCCTTAAATTCGACCCGTGATGAAAAGAAGTGTCAGAAAATACGACCCTGTTTACCCTAATAATAAATCTGATATGGTTTATAAATACAAATAAAATATGGTCTGTCTACACTGTACAATTTGAAAGCTTAGTTTTGTTAAATCAGCTATATATGATATTTATACGAATCTGTTATATATATACACAGATCAGCCATAACATTAAAACCACCGCCTTGTTTCTACACTCACTGTCCATTTTATCAGCTCCACTTACCATATAGAAGCACTTTGTAGTTCTACAATTACTGACTGTAGTCCATCTGTTTCTCTACATGCTTTGTTACCCCCTTTCATGCTGTTCTTTAATGGTCAGGACCCCCACAGGACCACCACAGAGCAGGTATTATTTAGGTGGTGGATCATTCTAAGCACTGCAGTGACACTGACATGGTGGTGGTGTGTTAGTGTGTGTTGTGCTGGTATGAGTGGATTTCAAACACCTCACTGTCACTGCTGGACTGACAATAGTCCACCAACCAAAAATATCCAGCCAACAGCGCCCCGTGGGCAGCGTCCTGTGACCACTGATGAAGGTCTAGAAGATGACCGACTCAAACAGCAGCAATAGATGAGCGATCGTCTCTGACTTTACATCTACAAGGTGGACCGACTAGGTAGGAGAGTCTAATAGAGTGGACAGTGAGTGGACACGGTGTTTAAAAACTCCAGCAGCGCTGCTGTGTCTGATCCACTCATACCAGCACAACACACACTAACACACCACCACCATGTCAGTGTCACTGCAGTGCTGAGAATCATCCACCACCTAAATAATACCTGCTCTGTAGTGGTCCTGTGAGGGTCCTGACCATTGAAGAACAGCATGAAAGGGGGCTAAAAAAGCATGTAGAGAAACAGATAGACTACAGTCAGTAATTGTAGAACTACAAAGTGCTTCTATATGGTAAGTGGAGCTGATAAATTGGACAGTGAGTGTAGAAACAAGGAGGTGGTTTTAATGTTATGGCTGATCGGTGTATGTGCTACTGGAGGCTAAAATGTCTGTCTCTCTGTCTGTCTCTCTGTCTGTCTCTCTGTCTGTCTCTCTGTCCGTCTCTCTGTCTGTCTCTCTGACCCTCCTCCTATAAGCGCTGGAGGAATTGCATATGACTAAATTGAAAGAAAAGAACCAAACCCACGTGTATGAGTCTGTTTTTAAGCTAGATACAGATGACATCAAGGTTTCACCTTTACCATTGCGGCAGATCTTTTATTTTCCGAGCGGCGGGCACCTCGACGGCCCCGCCGCCGTATATCTCCGCACCCGACCGCCCCGATGACGGGCGACATGACAAAACAATGCTCACGCTGACCCTGTATGGGCGAGTTGAAGGGGTCAGGCCGTCCGTCACAGAGGGGTCTGGTGTTTTTATAGACCGTTGAATGATTACAAAACCGCTCGGGGTGTTGGGGTTATTTTTGTGAAGGCCCCTGTGGCCCCGAGGCCTCTCGGTCGCCGTGGTGATGTTATAACGGATTTGGCACGGCTATATTTACTACGCCGGGGCGCGTCAGAGCTCAGAGCCTCATTAGGAGAGAGAAATGCAGGACGGCATTCGTACTGGGAACCGGGGAACCAGGAACACGTCATGTGATACGTATTACTGCTTGGGGCGAGGTAGCGTGCAGCCAGTAGCCTGACGCATCCAGCTTGATACAGTTTGAGCAGTTGGGGGTTAAGGGCCTTGCTTAGGGGCCCAAAAGTGGTAACTTGGCAGTGGTAAGGCTTGAACCTGCAGCCTTCTGATTACTAGTACAGCACCTTAACCACTGAGCTACCTCTGTCCCCCATAATGTGAGCAATGAGGGTTGGGGTGTTGAGGGCCTTGCTCAGGAGCCCAACAGTGGTGACCGGGCTTGAACCAGTAACCTTCTAGTCACTGGTCAGGTAGCTTAACCACCGAATGGGCTCAAATTCCCATACACTTTTTTAAAAGGACATCAGACCCTAAAGAAGAAGGACATCAGACCCCAAAAAGGAGAACATCAGACCCTAAAAAGGAGGACATCAGACTCTAAAAAGGAGAACATCAGACCCCAAAAAGGAGAACATCAGACTCTAAAAAGGAGAACATCAGACCCCAAAAAGGAGGACATCGGACCCAAAAAAGGAGAACATCAGACTCTAAAAAGGAGAACATCAGACCCCAAAAAGGAGAACATCAGACTCTAAAAAGGAGAACATCAGACCCCAAAAAGGAGAAAATCAGACCCCAAAAAGGAGGACATCAGACCCTAGAAAAGAGGACATCAGACCCCAAAAAGGAGAACATCAGACCCCAAAAAGGAGGGCATCGGACCCCAAAAAGGAGGGCATCAGACCCCAAAAAGGAGATCAGACCCCAAAAAGGAGAACATCATACCCCAAAAAGGAGAACATCAGACCCCAAAAAGGAGAACATAAGACCCCAAAAAGGAGAACATCAGACCCCAAAAAGGAGAACATCAGACCCCAAAAAGGAGGACATCAGACCCCAAAAAAAGAGAACATCAGACCCCAAAAAAGAGAACATCAGACCCCAAAAAGGAGGACATCAGATGGTATGCGCCCTTTAACTAGGGAGTGAGAACCAATTTATCAATCGTTCTGTGTCTCCACCGTCACCTACGGTCATGAGCTTTGGGTAACAACCAGAAGAAAGAGATCACAGATACAAGTGACCGAAATTAGTTTTCTACAGAGGGTTGCTGGACGTACTCTTAGTGAGGAGAAGCTTGGAGTAGAACTGCTGCTCATTCACGTGGAGAGGAGCCAGTTGACGTGGTTTGGGCATCTCCTGGACACCTCTCATGGGCACGGCCAACTGAAAAGAGACCCAGAAGTAGACCCAGGACCCTCTGGACTGGGAACTCCTGGGGATCCCACTGGAGGGAAGTCATGGTGGACTGAGACGTCTGGGATGCTTTGCTTGCCCTGTTGCCACCGCGACCCTGAAATGGATGAAGTGAAAAGATGATGATGATGATTTTATATCTGCTCATAAGTGCCGTATGCGCTCTGAGTAAAGAGTTTAACTGGGAATGTGACATTCAGAAGACACTGGTGCGCTTCACCCACTCAGCGCAGTGACATCTTCATAATTAAGGTAAACGTTGATGTTTTAACTTCAGTAATTTAATAAAAGCAAAATCTGGCTGCCTGACATAACTTTTAGTGTCATAATCCAACCCTTAATTCTTTTTCTGCTTGGAGATAATACTAGACCAGGGTGCCCACACTTTCATGGCTTGAGATCTACTATTTCAGTCGACAGGTCATCGTGATCTACTTTCTGAGGTTGGCCTCTATAGGTTTCCTATATTGATATTCAGCTTTACAGGGCGAGCGAGTGATAAATCACACTGACCTCATTCTGATGATTTGTACTGAAGGGTGTCGGTCAGGTTTATGTATCTGGACAGGAGCTGCTGATACTGATTCTCAAGCAGCTTCCAAGTGTTCATCAGTAAGTGTCAAGCCATAATTACACTTCATTATATACATGTTGATAAAAGGCAGGTTGATCCAACAAATGCTGTCTCATATGCGGCACATTTTCTTCAGTTTGGATATTTTTTCTCAGCCAGCAAGTTCCAAAACCGTCCAGCAGAGGCGCTTGACTTCATATGAATGTCAGATTGAGGGTTCAAATTTCTCCGTCAGCGTCTCTGCAGCGTTCTCCCCCGAATCGAAGTGTTTTTGGTTTCTCTTTGCTTGGTTATGCACTCGTCTTCACTAACGGTGCAGGTTACAAAAGGAAAAATGCAAAAATTGTGCAAACTGGCTACTGATGAATGAAAACTTTCTAGATTAGCGGTACTTTAGGCGGGCTGAGGCGTAGCTATCGTAACAAACCGCAAATTAAAGAGACAGTGGCCACATTTCATGTCGATCATGTCAACCAGTTTAAATGAGGCGCGATCTACCAGCGTGCACTGAGCCATCGACTGGTAGATGACGATCGACGTATTGGGCGCCCCTGTCCTAAATGATAATGTATAGAAAATACCTTTTGGGGACAGAGTGCAATCGTGTAAAAGTACAAGTTTGTAAACCTTGAGTTGCATGTGATCTGGATCTGTGCCCGGGTTTGATGCTCTTGAAGCAAAACCTGAAATAAAGTATGAAGCCAGTCTTTGGAGTTTGTCTTCATTACAAGGGATCTTCAAAAAGTTTCCTCACGTGTATATTGTCGTTATAAGCGGTGAAGGTGGGAGGAGGAGTAATCGCTCGTGTCTGAGAGACTGAGAGACGCTTATAGTCCTGATTTAGCTCCATCTGATTTCCACCTTTTTGGACGCTCAAAGAAGCTTTAAGGGGAAGAAGATTTTCATGTGATGATGATGTGAAAAATACATCGAAAGGTGACGATGTAGTTAAGTGATGGAGTTTGATTATGAAATTCTTAATAAATAGAGTTTTAAAAGTGAGGATACTTTTTGAAGACCCTCATAGTTTAACAGTATTAGTTTAATAGTCTGACGTTAGAGATTGGAGTCTTTGCAACACGACAGTAGTTTATCTATTACAGCTTAGATATTGTGCTTTACATCCGGTAACGTCTGTGTTCCAGATATTGTGTGTTTGTGGTTCTGACAGGTTTTGTAGGTTAATTATTTTAATTTTTTTTGCTAGTAGAAATAACTGGCTTACAATTTTTAGCATAAATGTGGCTACTCTTATATTTTAGTCCATAAGCTAATTCCTCAGGACAGATTTTATTCACTCTCATCGTGATTTAACAGCAGCCATTAGAGGTACAATAGAAGTACAGAGGAACCTCCATTTAACAGACCTCCATTTAACGGACCTCCATTTAACGGATTTCGGAATTAACCAACAAAATCTGGAAAGCCAATTATCCGGCCCGATTGTTTAAAATTCCTGTGAGAAGCGTCCCGAGACCAGTAGTTTATTAATCATCTCTCCGTTTACATGAGTGATAGACTTTATTTTGTCGGGAGGCTCACTCTGTTCTCGCCTTTTTCTCTGTTTTATGCTTCATTTTTGTTAGCTCTAGTGCTTAGTTGTGGCTTTGAAAGACCAGAGAAGTGGTGAGCCAAAGAGGAGCATTAAAGAACGTGAAAAGTGGTGTTTACATGATATATTTACGTTTCTATTTACATTGTTCATTTTACTGTTGATCTTGTGTGAATGATGACTTTTGTGGACCTTAGTGCTGAGTTTTTGTATATTTTCAACCCCCTGGATAAAAACCTTACTGTTTCAGACAGGCTCATTTTAAAAACCAGTGCTCCCTCCTTTTAGTCCGTTAAATCGAAGTTCCCCTGTATAGAAGTATAAGTTTTATTGATTGGTTAAATATAATGTGTTTTTTTTTATTCTTACTCACGTTTCCCTTATTTTTGGGGAGAAATTGTCTGATCTTTCTCCCGGAGTAACAGTATGGCCTGCTCCCTTTAACTACAGTGAGAACCTTCCCCAAGAAGGCGTTCAAACTGACTATGATGGCAGGTCTTGTATTTAATTGTTTATAAATCTGGTCACCAGCGGTTTCTCGTTATAGAGTGTGTTGATGCATTCGGACTGACCGACACCTTCACTTGACAGTATAAGCCTGAGATAAGAATGTTAAAGAGCATGACCCCCCACCTACCCCCTCTTTGTTACCCGATGCCTCCTACGTGGTCAGTACGGTCACTTTGGGCTTTTGTTTATGTAAGCTACACGGCATGTCCATGTGATCCAATCCAAAACACAAGCTATACATCACGTTTACATTTTTGGTATTTAGCAGACGCTTTCATCCAGAGCGACTTACAGAAGAGCTTCCACAGTGAACTTTACCTTACTCTAGTTTAAAAAGGAGAACATCAGACATCAGACCCCAAAAAGGAGAACATCAGACCCCAAAAAATATTAGACCCTAAAAAAGGACAAAAAACTCAAAAAGAACATCAGAGCCCAAAAAGGAGAAAGTTAGACCCCCAAAAGAAGGTGCAGCAGACCCCAAAAAAAGATGACATCATACCCTTAAAAAGAGACCATTAGATCCCCAAAACAAGAACATCAGACCCCATAAAGGAGGACATCAGACCCTAAAAAGGAGGAGCATCAGACCCTAAAAAGGAGGAGCATCAGACCCTAAAAAGGAGAACATCAGACCCTAAAAAGGAGAACATCAGATCTCAAAAAGGAGAACATCAGACCCTAAAAAGGAGGAGCATCAGACCCTAAAAAGGAGAACATTAGACCCTAAAAAGGAGAACATCAGACCCTAAAAAGGAGGAGCATCAGACCCTAAAAAGGAGAACATCAGACCCTAAAAAGGAGAACATCAGATCTCAAAAAGGAGAACATCGGACCCTAAAAAGGAGGAGCATCAGACCCTAAAAAGGAGAACATTAGACCCTAAAAAGGAGAACATCAGACCCTAAAAAGGAGGAGCATCAGACCCTAAAAAGGAGAACATCAGACCCTAAAAAGGAGAACATCAGACCCTAAAAAGGAGGAGCATCAGACCCTAAAAAGGAGAACATCAGATCTCAAAAAGGAGAACATCAGACCCTAAAAAGGAGGAGCATCAGACCCTAAAAAGGAGAACATTAGACCCTAAAAAGGAGAACATCAGACCCTAAAAAGGAGAACATCAGACCCTAAAAAGGAGGAGCATCAGACCCTAAAAAGGAGAACATCAGACCCTAAAAAGGAGAACATCAGATCTCAAAAAGAAGAACATCAGACCCTAAAAAGGAGGAGCATCAGACCCTAAAATGGAGAACATTAGACCCTAAAAAGGAGAACATCAGACCCTAAAAAGGAGAACATCAGACCCTAAAAAGGAGGAGCATCAGACCCTAAAAAGGAGAACATCAGACCCTAAAAAGGAGAACATCAGATCTCAAAAAGAAGAACATCAGACCCTAAAAAGGAGGAGCATCAGACCCTAAAAAGGAGAACATTAGACCCTAAAAAGGAGAACATCAGACCCTAAAAAGGAGGAGCATCAGACCCTAAAAAGGAGAACATCAGACCCTAAAAAGGAGAACATCAGACTCTAAAAAGGAGGAGCATCAGACCCTAAAAAGGAGAACATCAGACCCTAAAAAGGAGGAGCATCAGACCCTAAAAAAGGAGAACATCAGACCTCAAAAAGGAGAACATCAGACCCTAAAAAGGAGAACATCAGACCTCAAAAAGGAGAACATCAGACCCAAAAAAGGAGAACATCAGACCCTAGATAGATAGACCCCCTTGTGGAGGCTTTATGTTACAGCTTGTAAATCAGCAGTAAGATTCATTATTTGAGTCGCCTGGTTAAACAATCAATTAGATGCTTTTGATTTAGGGGCAAAAGTTTGGGGAAGACCCTTTCCTGTTTCAGCATGAACGTCTTATTCACCACTTGTGGGATGAGTTAGAACAACAGGCTCTGGTGTCCACATACTTTTGGCTGTAACGTTTAGTGTTTGATGATGTGTGTTTGCTTCACCTCTGCAGGGACCGGCGTCTTCTTCCTGGCCTGTACGGAGGGCGAGCAGATCAGCTTCCTGTTCGACTGCATCGCACGAGGAGTTTCTCCCAACCGTACGCCTTTCGGGTTGCGACCCTCCCTACCAGGTTAGTGCAGCGCACACTACATGGTCAAAAGTATTGGGACATGGATTTTTGAGAGTGAAGGGCACTGCTCAAGGGCCCAGCGATGCCAGCCTGGCTGCAGTGGGACCTGAACCAGCAACCTTCTGATTACTAGTCCAGTTTTGTGCCATTCATTTCAGCAACAGTCTCTAAAAGGTGGAATAAATCAGCTATAAACTACAGTATATGCTTCCAACTTTAACAGATTAGTTTAGGGAAGGTCCTTTTCTGTTCCAGCATGAAGCAAGCTGTCTATCTATCTATCTATCTATCTATCTATCTATCTATCTATCTATCTATCTATCTATCTATCTATCTATCTATCTATCTATCTATCTATCTATCTATCTATAATGTCTGTCTGTCTGTCTGTCTGTCTGTCTGTCTGTCTGTCTGTCTGTCTGTCTACCCGTCCGTTGGCCACTAGTCTGCTGGGTGGGAAAAGACGGGACTAAAGTACGTGGTCGGTGGAGCACCAGGTCAGGAGAATATCCCCCCTCGTACACCATCAGGATCTCCAGCAGAGGAAGAGGAACTGGCTACGACTAAATACAGACAAACAGGGACACAATGAAGACATAAAATGTGGAACTGAACATATTAAAAACCACTAACTATTTATCTCCATCCAGCCTGTTGAATATTGAAATTGCACAGCGTCACCTGTCAGGTAATTGACGTCTTTATTGCTGCAGTATTAAAAATCTCTGCGCCGCTGTGAGGAGGGAGGACGTGGAGCTCAGAACGGAGCGTGGAGGCGCAGGAGGCGCAGGAGGGCTGACAGGTTAATTGAGTGTCTGTGACTGATAGGGTGCAAAATGAAGAGCAGCGTGAGGCGGAGTGTAAATGTTTTTTATAGGGGTGAAAAGTTTGAGATATTTAATGTAGCTTTAGGAAGGCAGATTTTAGATGTTAATAATCATTTAAACAGTTTGAGGAAGGACCACATCAGTGGGTTTGCTCAGGGGTTCCCAGCTTCATTTTCCAAGCTGAACCACGTCAACATAAATGATCCGTCTTAAATACGTTATGAGATGATAAATACACTTACCCGGTGGCTCGGTGGGTAGCACTGTTGCCTCAGAATGAGAAGGTCCTGGGTTCCAATCCCTGGTTGGGTCCTTACTGTGTGGAGTTTGCATGTTCTCCCTGTGTCCGGTTTCCTCCCACAAATCCAAAGTGTGTGTTTGCCCTGTGAAGGACCATCTATCCAACTGTCTATGTGTCTGTCTGTCTATCTGTCTATCTACCTGTCTGTCTGTCTGTCTGTCTGTCTACCCATCCATCATCCATCCAACTATCTATCCATCAACCTGTCTGTCCATCAGTCTATCTATCTATCTATCTATCTATCTATCTATCTATCTATCTATCTATCTATCTATCTATCTATCTATCTATCATCTATCTATCTATCTATCTATCTATCTATCTATCTATCTATCTATCTATCTATCTATCTATCTATCTATAATGTCTGTCTGTCTGTCTGTCTGTCTGTCTGTCTGTCTGTCTGTCTGTCTACCCGTCCGTTGGCCACTAGTCTGCTGGGTGGGAAAAGACGGGACTAAAGTACGTGGTCGGTGGAGCACCAGGTCAGGAGAATATCCCCCCTCGTACACCATCAGGATCTCCAGCAGAGGAAGAGGAACTGGCTACGACTAAATACAGACAAACAGGGACACAATGAAGACATAAAATGTGGAACTGAACATATTAAAAACCACTAACTATTTATCTCCATCCAGCCTGTTGAATATTGAAATTGCACAGCGTCACCTGTCAGGTAATTGACGTCTTTATTGCTGCAGTATTAAAAATCTCTGCGCCGCTGTGAGGAGGGAGGACGTGGAGCTCAGAACGGAGCGTGGAGGCGCAGGAGGCGCAGGAGGGCTGACAGGTTAATTGAGTGTCTGTGACTGATAGGGTGCAAAATGAAGAGCAGCGTGAGGCGGAGTGTAAATGTTTTTTATAGGGGTGAAAAGTTTGAGATATTTAATGTAGCTTTAGGAAGGCAGATTTTAGATGTTAATAATCATTTAAACAGTTTGAGGAAGGACCACATCAGTGGGTTTGCTCAGGGGTTCCCAGCTTCATTTTCCAAGCTGAACCACGTCAACATAAATGATCCGTCTTAAATACGTTATGAGATGATAAATACACTTACCCGGTGGCTCGGTGGGTAGCACTGTTGCCTCAGAATGAGAAGGTCCTGGGTTCCAATCCCTGGTTGGGTCCTTACTGTGTGGAGTTTGCATGTTCTCCCTGTGTCCGGTTTCCTCCCACAAATCCAAAGTGTGTGTTTGCCCTGTGAAGGACCATCTATCCAACTGTCTATGTGTCTGTCTGTCTATCTGTCTATCTACCTGTCTGTCTGTCTGTCTGTCTGTCTACCCATCCATCATCCATCCAACTATCTATCCATCAACCTGTCTGTCCATCAGTCTATCTATCTATCTATCTATCTATCTATCTATCTATCTATCTATCTATCTATCTATCTATCTATCTATCTATCTATCTATCTATCATCTATCTATCTATCTATCTATCTATCTATCTATCTATCTATCTATCTATCTATCTATCTATCTATCTGTCTGTCTGTCTGTCTGTCTGTGTCTATCTATCTGTCTGTCTGTCTGTCTGTGTCTATCTATCTTTCTGTCCGTCTGTCCATCCATCCATTATCCTTCTGTCTATCTATCTGTCTGTATGTCTGTCAGATCTGTCTGTCTGTCTCTATCTATCTATCTATCTATCTATCTATCTATCTATCTATCTATCTATCTATCTGTCTGTCTGTCTGTCTGTCTGTCTGTCTGTCTGTCTGTCTGTCTGTCTGTCTGTGTTTATCTATCTATCTATCTGTCTGTCTGTCTGTCTGTCTGTCTGTCTGTCCATCCATCCATCATCCTTCTGTCCATCTATCTATCTGTCTGTCTGTCAGATCTGTCTGTCTGTCTGTCTGTCTGTCTGTCTGTCTATCTATCTATCTATCTATCTATCTATCTATCTATCTATCTATCTATCTATCTATCTATCTATCTATCTATCATCCATCTGTCCGTCTATCTATCTATCTATCTGTCTGTCTGTCAGATCTATCTGTCTGTCTGTCTATCTATCTATCTATCTATCTATCTATCTATCTATCTATCTATCTATCTATCTATCTATCTATCTATCTATCTGTCTGTCTGTCTCTCTCTGTCTGTCTGTCTGTCTGTCTGTCTGTCTGTCTGTCTGTCTGTCTAACTATCCATCCACCATCCATATAATAGACTAAGACTTTTTTGATCCCCTGAATGAATAAATAATTAATAAAGTAACACAAACGATTAGCACAGATTCAGCACATTTTGTAAATACAATCACATTTACAAACCAAATTTTAAAAAAATTGGGACGTTAGGTAAAACGTTTTAAGCTCTATGTGTGTCAGACGGCCACTGTTTGGCCCTTGAGCAAGGCCCTAAACCCTCAATTGCTTGGATTGTGTACGGCCACAGTGCAAATGTAAATACTCTAGTGATGTGTGTGGTCTTTTCTAACATGACTGATCATTTTAAAGAACAGTTTGGTCAGTTTTGTGATACTGTATTCGACTGCACCGACTCTTCCAGAGCAGCGACACCAAATGGATGTATTTCCACCTCAGATGAATGAAGCTGGTTATGTTGCGTGTGAGACGGAGTGTGAGATGCTGAGATAAAGACGTGATGGAGCTGCTGATGCTCTCTGTGTGTGTGTGTGTGAGTAAAATCGATGGTTCGATGTTCCATGTTTCAGACCTCGGCGCTCGACCGTCCTCGGCGGAGGAGAGGATCACGCAGGAAGCCAGCGAGCTGGAGAAACGTCTCAGCATGCTGTCGGTGTGCAGCCGCCACAGCAGCACAGGTACGGCTCACACCTACACCGTACGGCCCAAAGTATGTGGACGCATGGTCATGAGCTTGTTGGGCTTGATGATGGCAAGGTTGCCACTGTGCTCCCTGTCTCCTCTAAAGATGCCACTAAGCTTCCTGCCCCTACAAAGGACTTTGCCTCAATCTCTTCTTTTGCCAAAGGATGTTGCTCTGCTCCTTGCCTTTGCCAAGGACATCACTCCACTCTCAATGGCATGCCAGCCTTTTGTCTATGCTTCCTGGGAACGATCGGCCCCTCTAGACATGGGCATAAGCCTGTCATTACTATCCTTCTAGGTCCTCTGTCTGCAATGCTTGGCTCTCCAGCCCTGTTGCCTGCCTCACCGGGTGCTGTAGTAGTCTGTAGTCTACACAGTGGCACCCTTGGCACCATCAGGTAATACAGTGGCAACCTTGCCATCATCAGTGAGGACAGTGGCAACCTTGCAGCCATCAGAGAATGGGGGGGGCAGCGACCTCAGCACAATGAGATAGCACAGTGGCAACCTTGGTCCTCAATAGCCACTCAGTATTGGCGACTCCCTCTAATAAGACTCTTGTCTCTGAGCTCCCTGTGCGGCTACCCAAGCCAAACTGAGTGGTATGTCGGAGCTCAGAACCTGTGTGCCCCTTCCAATTTTTGGGGGTTTGACCCCAACCTGGGATTGTCTTTAGGGAGGGAAGCAAAGTCCTGTTTTATGGGTGTTGGTGTTTTTCTTTATTTCATCTAAATCATGTTACTTACCTTCTGATTTTCAGCTTCCCGCTCCAGCTCGACCCCGTCCCTGACTGGAGACGGCCGCAGCATCTCGAGCTCCTCCTCCGAAACCAGCCACTCGGACACGAGCCTGAGCAGCCACCTAGCACCGTGGGCGAGTCCAGTTCGATTCTCTATCCCCTCACAGTCCCCGGTACTGTCCGGGACGAGAGCATCAGGGTCGTCCTCTGGAGAGCATCCCGGAGTAGTCATCCACCCGCCGTCCAAACCGCCCCACCTCAGAGGACTTCAGGAAGCCGGGCGACAGAACTCCACCGACAGTGGCATCGCCACAGGGAGCCACTCGTCCTCCTCTGGAAGTTTTTCCTCTTACACCGGGAGCATCGACACTCCGCAGGGGGCGATGGAGGACTTCGGGTCGGCGATGAGCCTCACGCTTAGCCCTAACGCACAGACTAACACGAACCCCAACGCGAGCATCAGGCTTCCACCGCAGAGTCAATATGTCACCGCGTCCAGCCTGCCAACAAGCTCCTCCTTTGTGCCACCGGGGCCACTGGTGCCACCAGGCAGTAGACTTTGTACTTGCCCTAAAACTGAGGCGCCCGAGGGCCAGGAGTCAGTGTACCAGGTACCCGCTCAATTAATGCAGCACTACGACTCTCCACGCAGAATCCTCCAGTCCTCAACCTCAGGACCGCCCGAGACGGCGGGAGTTGGACCTCCAGATGCGCCGGACAGCTCCACAGATCCTGTACCGGTGAGGTTCAGCGCGGGCGGTGAGGGAGTCGGACTCAACGTTCCAGGAAACGCCGCCTGTGTGGTCTGTGGAGGATTTACGGTAGGGTATATGTTCTATTTTCTCCTTCTTCATTGTGTACAGTGAAGCTCGGCCGTAATGCGCATGTGTTTATAGAGGCTGTGTCCCAAATCGCACACTAATTACTTTATTAGACCCTAACTGTTTATTAAACAGAACGATCAGCAATCAAGGAGACGAGTATATACAGTTAGATAAAGTAAACGGGACATGCATCCATTATCCACTTACCATATAGAAGCACTTTGTAGTTCTACAATTACTGACTGTAGTCCATATGTTTCTCTGCATACTTTGTTACCCCCTTTCATGCTGTTCTTCAATGGTCAGGACCCCCAGAGGACCCCCCAAAGAGCAGGTATTATTTAGGTGGTGGATGATTCTCAGCACTGCAGTGACACTGACATGGTGGTGGTGTGTTAGTGTGTGTTGTGCTGGTATGAGTGGATCAGACACAGCAGCGCTGCTGGAGTTTTTAAACACCTCACTGTCACTGCTGGGCTGAGAATCGTCCACCGACCAAATATATCCAGCCGACAGCGCCCCGTGGGCGGCGTCCTGTGACCACTGATGAAGGTCTAGAAGATGAGCGACTCAAACAGCAGCAATAGATGAGCGATCGTCTCTGACTTTACATCTACAAGGTGGACCGACTAGGTAGGAGTGTCTAATAGAGTGGACAGTGAGTGGACACGGTGTTTAAAAACCTCCAGCAGCGCTGCTGTGTCTGATCCACTCATACCAGCACAACACACACTAACTCACCACCACCATGTCAGTGTCACTGCAGTGCTGAGAATCATCCACCACCTAAATAATACCTGCTCTGTGGGGGTGCTGTGGGGGTTCTGACCATTGAAGAACAGCATGAAAGGGGGTAACAAAGCATGCAGAGAAACAGATCGACTACAGTCAGTAATTGTAGAACTACAAAGTGCTTCTATATGGTAAGTGGAGCTGATAAAATGGACAGTGAGTGTAGAAACAAGGAGGTGGTTTTAATGTTATGGCTGATCGGTGTATCTGGTTTATTGTTTTTTTAAGGTGGAGGAGACGAGCAGGAACGAGCTCATGAACAGCCACGCCCAGCACAAGTGGTTCTGGGATGCTGAGAGTGAGTATATCTACAGAGTAGCAGCTTACATTAGTGCGCCTATGTTGATGCAACTCAATTTTATTTTCTCAAATTAGGATGCTCCTCACCGGCGCCTTCTTCTCCACGGAGCTCGCTCAGAATTTTCAGACACTCGTCATCGTCTGGTGAGTCTCAATACGTAAAAATATACACCGGGGGGTCTGTGTGGGAACCTATCGACCCGCCCTGCTCTCCTACTGCCTACCTGATCAGCTCCTCAGTACAGAGGATTCTAATAAGACCTGGAGCTCATAAGGCAGCATAGTTGGGGGACGCTCCCTCGTCAGATCATCACTCAGAATTAAGGCACCTCTGTAGGAGCATTTTAAGGGATCTAAGAATTTAGACACGCCCTCTTCTCGGGAGTGTAGGTGACACAAAGTGCGTCTATGTAGAAAGATCACTAGGTTTTAGACAGACCCTTTATGGACAACAGTATTGAAAACCCCCACTAATGGACCTTTGTAACATCAACTAGGAGGTGAACAAGACCTCTGAGTGTTTTTTTGATTAAATAGGCATAAATTCCTACAGGCACAATCCAAAATCTTGTGGAAAGCCTTCCCAAAAGAGTAAAGAATCCGAGTCGCACGTAAGTCGCACACACAGCAACTTCAGACTCGATTCTGACTCGTTTCAAATGACTCGGACTCGACTCATGACTCGGACACAACAAGAGTCTCTAGCGTCAGCATGTGTTAACATTAGTTATGTGTGACAATTATATATAAATATATATATAGATATACCCGCAACGCACGCAATGTGTAAATGTTCCAGCAGCTTCCGGTGTAGTGATGAAGCGTCGCTCCCTACTCCCTACACAGTCTGAAGTTCACTTCATTTGAACATTTTCGTTACCTTTGGATCTGAATCTCACTTAAAATGGTGGAATACCCTACGTAGTGCACTTCACAGGAACGACCGGGGTGAATGGAACGCTCCTACAGAATCGGTGCTAATGGTTGAAAGACACTTTCTGAACCAATCAGAGCTTCTGATTGTAATTGTTAGTAAGAAATGCTGTTATTTGCATTTATTCAGTTTGCGTCACACAGATGACGTGGTAATGAAACGCTCGATCGGCTTTCTAACGACTTCCTGTTTTACTTCACGACCGGGAAAAGTTTGGAGGTTTTTAATTATAAGCACATTTACAAAATAACGGATTCTGTTCCTAATGGGACGCACGCTTATAAATGTAATAGCATCTGGAAGAACAGAAGCTAAGGTAAGCAGCGGTTATGATGGTTTTTGCTGTGTTTGGGATTTTGGCCGCTGTGCCGTGATTTATCGAGCGCTTTTGTTCTGTAATGAAAACAAAACGTATCAGTTGAAGCTTTTAACTGGAACCTTCTTGTTACAGAAATTACATTCATTTACACAATGAGGAGGAAAGTAAAGGCACCAAGTAAAACGGCTAAATACACTCGCTAATCTGTTGTTGTTTTTATCTGAACTTACAGATTATTTCTTTATTTCTACGCTACATTTGTAATATACTGTATGTTTTGTGTAGATAATATTGACTCCTGACTTGACTAGCCTAAAGACTCATGACTTGATTCAGACTTTAGTCTAAAGACTCATGACCTGACTCGGACTCTAGCCTAAAGACTCGTGACTTGATTCAGACTCTAGCCTAAAGACTCGTGACTTAACTCTGACTCGAATTTTGTGACTTGTGAACATCTCTGGTGCCACCATATTAATGCCCACGGCTGTCCAAGATCATCGTAAAGTGTTCGGATACTTTTGGCCATACAGTGTGTATTATATGTATATATATATAATACATATAAGAAGGTTTTGCTTGTATGTGTATATATTCCTGTAACAGGAAGACTGATAGCGGGCGAGAGCGGCTCTACCACCACCGAGAGGCTTCAGGGAGAAAGCGGTAACTCGGTTAACTACGTAAACATCCCGGTGAGTCCGGTGTCCAAACGCCTGCTGAACTACATGGAGCTGGACCTGCAGGACGTCCAGGAGTCCGGCCCAACCCTCAGAGGTGCCTTCTTTATATTTTACACCAGTTTTATTGTGATTAAAGGCGTATAAACAATAATTAATGGGGAAAATAAATATGATTAGTGCAATAATTTGGACTTAGGGTGCAGGACTAAACTAATAGGCAACCCTATTTAAAGGGCTGGACCAACATTTTAAGCCACACCACTAGTCCTGAGGATCCAGGGTTCAAATCTAAGCGGTGCTATCGACCAGTCGGGCGTCTGCATGGACACAAAACATTCAAAACAGCCGAAACTGCTCCGCCATTGGGAGACTTACATGTCAGTGCACTCTCAGTGCAGCTCACAAGCTCGGATAGAAATAGAAAGTCTGGTATGAGGATCAGATCCACTGTGGTGATGCCTAAATACAAAAATAAGTATAAATAAATAAATACAAATATGTAGTGGTGCAGCATAGGTTCTCTAATTGTGGTTAAGGTACTGAACTAGTAAAGCAGAAGGTCGCTGGTTTAAACCCCCATTTTCTTTCCTTAATCTAAATTCCAATGTTTGATTTGGCCCCTGGTAGCTTCAAGTGGCATTAGGCCAGTGGTAGCTAAGTGATTAAGGTACTGGCTTAGTAAAGCAGAAGGTCACTGGTTCAAACTGCCAGGTTGCCACTGTTGGGCCCTTGAGCAAGGCCGTATACTGTCACAGATGTTAAGTCAAATTTATTTATATAGCGCTGTTTACAGTGAACATTGTCTCAAAGCCACTTTACAGAATCCAGGACCGACAGACCAAAAACCCCCGTTGAGCAGGCTGAGGGCGACAGTGGCAGGAAAAACTCCCTTAAAATTACAGGAAGAAACCTTGAGAGGAACCAGACTCAGCAGGGACCCCCATCCTCCATTGGGTGGCCTGGAGGAAACTTTAAATAAATAGGATTTACACAAATCACACATACACAAATTAAATTAAACTAAAAGTTATAACTAGCAAAAAATAATAATAATAATAATAATAAATGTAAACTAATTGGAAGTCGCTTTGGATCAAATGCATCTGCTAAATGCCAAAAATGTAAATGTAAACTACCGGAGGCCAATAATAAATAGGACATAAGCTGCATAAACAGCCCTACAGATTCTTATAATCAAACCGTAATAATCCAGGTTGCGTGCCAGAGCAATGTAGGTTGGCTCGGTTGCCCAGTATACTGGGTGCTGGTTGCAGCCAAATCGATTTTACCACACAACAAAACGGACAGATTCCAACATTGTGCTGGATAAAATGTCCAGTTTCAGCCTGACTCGGCGTGGAACCGGTTCAGTGCTCTTCCACCCCCCAAAAAAGCTTCCGAACTGTGAAAGTTCATTTGCAGCTGGAACCAAAGAACACTCAGGTTATCAGCGTGAACCGTGGCGTTACCCATACACAAATGTATTACATGTGCATATATAAAATGTTTATATATAAAATATACGCCCATATTTGTGCAAGCTACTGTATATATGAAACCTATTAGAAATTGGAACAACTTCATATATTGACATATATGTGTGGCACATACAAATCTGGATGCTCATGTATGTGTAATAAATTTTTTCTACATGTATGTAACATATATGGATACAACATATAAAACCATATAAAATTAATCCTATGGATATATTTAATATATGTACACACATTTTAGTATGGGTATGTCATATCTACATGTATGTTATAACAATATATCATCTTAAAGGTAACATACTGTATGTGGAAAAACCATTATTGATATATGGGCTGTAAAGTTTACAATATAAAATATTATATAAATCAATTTTGCTAATATAAATGTCTATTTTTGTGTGCATATATGAATACTGACAAACGAAACACCAACTGTTCACTCATGTAACTATACATCTGCAAATGAAAGTGTCACGTACTATTCGTCTCGCCTTTGGCGTCTTTTTATCACCAATAGTATTTATTTCTATTGATGATGAATCCTTAATTCCCAAAAACTGGTGGATGTGCGGCCAGTTCTTCTAAGGACCTTAAACAGAACCGGTTCAAGAACCAGAGTTCTTTTGGTGTAAACAGGCTGACCTGACTGTGACCTCTGTACTTTATTCGATGCTGGAACCCGCTCTGAACGTTGTACCGCTGTGTGTCCAGGAGCCTCCAGCACTAAATACGCTCACATCGACATCGCAGTGACGGAAGCGGCTCAGAGGGTCGGAGCTCAGCACGCGCAGGGCCGAGAGGAGAGGCTTCACCAGCTCGAGCAGAGACGCCGCGGGACGCCGAACTGAACCCGACACCAATATCCAATATCATCCCATCTCAGGACATTCATATACCCCCCCCTTCCCAACACACACCCACACACACTACGGTCTAATCCACAGGTTATGCTATTGCTAATTTGCTAAATATTCTAAGAGTATAAAGTAACATTTATAGTTTAATTGCTGTTGTGAGTTTGTAAATAGTCGTGTTTTTATTATTAAGTGACCAACTTCAAAAACGTTAAATGTACAGCTGATGGGAAATAGATGCAGTATTTTTGTATGTCTTCATCTCTCTGCATTTCTAACTTTAGCACAATAAATAATCTAGAACGTCGCTGTGGAGTCATTATTTATTATTTACAAACATTCAGATAGTATCATATGGTGGTTAAATGGACTCAATTGATTCTTTCTGATATTTTCAAGCAGGTTTGAAGCTACAGTAGGAGTATGAGGAGCGGCTGTGTTCCAAATACCACAATGTCCACTACATAGTGTGTATTACATTACCTTTCCCCCAACGATGATGTAAAGAGTGTGATTTGGGACACAGCTCTCTAGCTTTCTGACCTGATACAGCCGGTTCAGTAGTAACAGGGGCATAAGAATAATTATATATAATAAAACGCTTTACTGGGCCCACCAGCAGCTACGTGGCGATTGTGGGCTTGAACGTTAACCTTTTGATTACTAGTCCAGTACATTAACCACTGAGCTATCATTGCTTCCTTTTGATTGAACAGGCACAAATTCCCATAAACACTCCAAAATCTGGAAAGGAGAGGGAGGAGGGACTCAATCGCCAAACTTCGCCAAGTGTCCACTTACTTTTTGCCATGTAGTGTATAACCTCAGGTACCAGGATTTAAGGTGTTTAAAGGGTGTTTGTGCTCAACGTGCTACAGAGCTAAGATGCCTCAAGTGGGGATTTATTTACAATCCCAAATCAGAAAAAGTTGGGACAGTAAAGCATTTACCACTTTGTAATGTTGCCGTTTCTTGTCACCACTTAAAAGAGGTTTTGGCACCGAGGAGACCAGGTGATTTAGTGTTTCAGCTTTTATTTTGTCTCGTTCTTCCTGCAAACACGTCTTAAGATACGGCAGCAGTACGGGGGGTCGTCGTCGTTTCGAAATCCTCCACACGTTCTATATTGGGGACAGGTCAGGACTGCAGACAGGCCGGTCCAGTACCCGTACCCTCTTCTTCCACAGCCACGCCTTTGTAATGTGTGCAGCAGGTGGGTTTGGTACTGACACACCCCCATACCATGACACACCCTGGTACTGACACACCCCCATACCATGACACACCCTGGTACTGACACACCCCATACCATGACACACCCTGGTACTGACACACCCCATACCATGACACACCCTGGTACTGACACACCCCCATACCATGACAGACCCTGGTACTGACACACCCCCATACCATGACACACCCTGGTACTGACACACCCCCATACCATGACAGACCCTGGTACTGACACACCCCATACCATGACAGACCCTGGTACTGACACACCCCATACCATGACAGACCCTGGTACTGACACACCCCATACCATGACAGACCCTGGTACTGACACACCCCATACCATGACAGACCCTGGCTTTTGGACGTGTTGCTCATAACAGTCTGTATTCTTTTCACCTTTCGAATGCTGATTCATCTGACCACAATACACGTTTCCACTGTGTGATGGTCCATCCTGGATGCCTCAAAGCCCAGCGAAGTTGACGCAGCTTCTGGACATGGTTAACATAAGGCTTCTTTTTTTGCACAGTAAAGTTTTAAGTGGCATTTTGACCAGATAAAAGATGAAATATCTCAGGTTCATCCTGTCTGCAATCTAATAAAAGTCAAAGTAAATGTAAGAAACTCTGTGTTTTTATTTGGGGTTATAAATAATGATTTAATTGATTTATTTTTGTGGCGGGTCTATAAATACTGGAACCACGCTGAATAAACAAGACGAATATCAAAACTTTGTGGACAAAATGGTTTATTATTTACAGAGATTAAGAAATAAATTCTGTTACTAATCAGCGTCGTGCTAACGTCCGCGCCTACAACCTAACCGACACACAGACCCGTGACGAATCTAAGGAGACGGATAAACGGATAAAAGAAGCTGGAATGTTCGGTTCTAATGGGAATGCTGGGATTCGCTGATAGTTCCACTATGACCACCATCATCGATAAAACTGGTTTCTAAAAATCCCGAAATGTACATTAAAGGTGTTCCGTTATGTCGGGGTGTGGGTGCTCACCCCTACCAAAAAGGTAGACCCCATATACCCAAACCCAGTCACTACACCCTAAAATACTCGGCGGTGAAATGTGAAGGTGCAGAGACCGAAGGCTCCTCGATGGAGACGGAGGGTTCTCTACGTTGCCATGGCGAGACGGGACGGTGATGCTCAGAGCTCGTTGTGCTGCAGTCCGTTCTGAGAGATCTTATTGGTCAGATCCTGCAAATGCTTCTTCATCTGGGTGGGAACGAACACACACACACACACACACACACACACACACACACAATCACATCACATCACATCACGGTTCAGAAACTAAGACATTACAGGTAACGTAGCTAAACTCAAACTCTTTGAAACTCGACATCCTTCATCAAGAACAATAAAACCTGATCAGCGTGTGAATCTGAGCTGAATCTGCATCAGTGTGGAATAAGCATCAGATCCAGGGTTACAGCTCCACATGTATCTGTGTTTATCTGGATTCTCCTCCCTGTTTCACTTTTAAACTTGTGTTACAGCTCCAGCTTCTGAGAAATGGTGAGAATCAGAATCAGCTTCTCCCAGAGTCTAAAACGCTTCTGGTTGAAAATAAAGCTTAACGTGGTTTAATGTAGTAAAAGAAGGAGACAGGAGCACTAAACTTCTCTTCATTATTACTGCTCATAAGTTCCTCCACTAATCACATTCCTCACTCGCCGTTTTACTACAATAAGTCACGCTAAGTTTTGTGCATCATGTGAATGCGCCGGTGCTGAACGGTATAATACGGTATTCCAACATCGAGCATCTCCACCATTAAGAAGCGTCAGGAAACAATAAAGAAGTAAAACTAAAGTGCAGCTTTTATTGTATTTTTATTGATGTGTAACTGTTAGTAATTGTATTTCAGTGTGTTTATATTATATTTGTGTAATTTTCAGTGTTTAAGTGTCAAAAACAACCTCATTATTTTACATGAGACTAAAATATCTGCAGCTCCACGGGACCATGGACGCATTAACAGGTTTCACAAACATCCTTATGGGGGAAAAAATACCTCGAAACTCTTGAATACGTCTTTAAAACTCGACGCCGCTCCCAGAACCGACTGAGGTCCAGTTTCAGGGTACTGCTGTATATTATTATTGCCTTTTCCTTTCTGTTTTTACCACCGTTCTCTTATTCTGCTGTAACGAGTTAATTCCTCCAAGGGGATCGATAAAGTCTTATCTTATCTTATGAGTACAGCTTGGGCTTCAGCTCTAAAAGACTGAGCTGTGTTTGGGCAGAACCGAGCTGAGAAAGAACCAAGAAAAACTCTCAACCACATTTGTGTGAAGCTTCAAGCTCAACATAAGTCGCACCATCCATCAATTTCTATATAAAAATGGACTGAATGGTAGAAAACCCTCACAAAGACCTCAGTCCTTCAGGAGAACTTATTTCTGACAGATTGTCAGTAGGTCAGACTGACTTTATGTTTATAACAGATAAAAAAAATGAAGCTTTTAATGCCCGCTGTGAGACACGGACGAGACTCGGCGATGTTTTATGGCCGCCTCGGGCACCGGGTGCCTCGGATCTGAGCGAGGC
Source organism: Trichomycterus rosablanca (assembly GCF_030014385.1). Lineage (NCBI taxonomy): Eukaryota > Metazoa > Chordata > Actinopteri > Siluriformes > Trichomycteridae > Trichomycterus > Trichomycterus rosablanca. The sequence continues at coordinate 51,274,551 of NC_085992.1, forward strand.
ACAATGACATCGGATGATTATCGAGCCATTTCGGAGCATAACACACAGCTCAGGGTCATCCAGAAGGAAAATGACCCGAAACACACACAGAGAAATGGAGAGAACGAAAACGTTAGAGCATTCAGGAGGGGGCTGCTATAAATCTCAATCTAAATCCTATTAATATATATATATATATATATACAGATCAGCCATAACATTAAAACCACCTCCTTGTTTCTACACTCACTGTCCATTTTATCAGCTCCACTTACCATATAGAAGCACTTTGTAGTTCTACAATTACTGACTGTAGTCCATCTGTTTCTCTACATGCCTTTTTAGCCTGTTTTCACCCTGTTCTTCAATGGTCAGGACCCCCACAGGACCCCCACAGAGCAGGTATTATTTAGGTGCTGGATGATTCTCGGCACTGCAGTGACACTGACATGGTGGTGGTGTGTTAGTGTGTGTTGTGTGCTGGTATGAGTGGATCAGACACAGCAGCGCTGCTGGAGTTTTTAAACACAGTGTCCACTCACTGTCCACTCTATTAGACTCTCCTACCTAGTCGGTCCACCTTGTAGATGTAAAGTCAGAGACGATCGCTCATCTATTGCTGCTGTTTGAGTCGCTCATCTTCTAGACCTTCATCAGTGGTCACAGGACGCTGCCCACGGGGCGCTGTCGGCTGGATATTTTCGGTCGGTGGACTATTCTCAGTCCAGCAGTGACAGTGAGGTGTTTAAAAACTCCAGCAGCGCTGCTGTGTCTGATCCACTCATACCAGCACAACACACACTAACACACCACCGCAGTTCACTGCAAAGCTGAGAATCATCCACCACCTAAATAATACCTGCTCTGTGGTGGTCCTGTGGGGGTCCTGACCATTGAAGAACAGCATGAAAGGAGCTAACAAAGCATGTAGAGAAACAGATGGACTACAGTCAGTAATTGTAGAACTACAAAGTGGAGCTGATAAAATGGACAGTGAGTGTAGAAACAAGTAGGTGGTCATAATGTTATGGCTGATCAGTGTATATCCTATATATTATTGCATCTGTGTGGTGTTTAGCCTCTTGTACCTTGTATCCCATGTCGCGTGTTTTCTCGGCGAGCGTGTCGTACTTCTCTTTGTGTCTCATGACGTGCTCTTTATCTCCCATGGCTTCGATGTGCTGGAGCTTCTGGTGCGAGTACTCCAGCTGCTCCTGGTAATGCTGGTGCTTCTCCACCTTGGTCTCGAAGTGCTTCAGCTCCTCCTTAAACACAAACAAACCACACACACGACCAGGAGTGAGAGGGTGGAGGGTGGGGAGGTTGCTCAGGGGCCCAACAGTGACAACCTGGCAGTGGTGGGGCTTGAACCAGCGACCTTTTGATTACTAGTCCAGTACCTTAACCGCTAGGCTACAACTGCCTATAAACAGTGCACGCAATTGGGGTCGAGAGCCTTGCACAGGGGCCCAACAGTGGTGACTTGGCAGTGGTGGGGCTTGAACCAGCAACCTTTCAATTACTAGTCCAGTTGAGGGTTAAGGGCCTTGCATGAGGGCCCAACAGTACGACTCTGTACATAACAAATAAACCTCAATTTGATTGTAATTTGATTAAAAAGTGGATGTCTATTTTTTTAATTTTGTATTTTTTTTTTATTAATTTAATTCATTAATTAATTTATTTTATTTATTTTTCTTTTATTTATTTATTATAATTAATTAAATTTATTATTATTTTATTTCTATTTTTAAATTTTCTGTTTTTAATGTATTATTAATTTAATTAAATTTAATTTTTTTTTTAAATTTAATGTTTATTATAATTAATTTAATTTATCATTATTTTATTTATATTTTTTAATTTTCTATTTTTTCATTTATTATTAATTTAATTATTTTATATATTTTTCTTTTATTTAATTTATTTATTATAATGAATTTAATTTATTATTATTATATTTCAATTTTTAAATTGTCTATTTTTCATTTATTATTAATTTAATTCATTAATTTATTTTTTTTTATTTAATTTATTATAATTCATTAAATGTATTATTATTTTATTTCTATATTTAATTTGTTTCTAATTTTGTGTGGTCACAAAAGCATTTCGCTGGCAGTTGTACCGTGTACGACTCTGTACGTGACAAATACACTTTGATTTGATTCTGGTTTAATTAAATAGTAGATATATCCCAACAGCGTGCTCTAACCTGAACGTCGTACATTATTCAGCACACGCGACAGAAGCTGGAGGTTTTAGCTGAGCGGTCTCTTCTATTTTCCACTCCACAGCCTTTATATATTTCCGTTCAGTGATCATACTCCCAACAAACAAACTCGCCTCTCCTTCTCCAGGAGAGTTTAGCAGGGGAGCTGAAACGCTGGAACAAATCTCACCCGGTTCTGATCTCTACACGAGCGACATGAGTCCAACGTTTGCTGCTTCAGTTTTACACCGTAGCTACAACACTAATAAAGGTAAAAAGTTGGTAAAACCTGATCAGTGTGTGAATCTGAGCTGAATCTGCATCAGTGTGGAATAAGGTTCAGATCCAGGGTTACAGCTCCACATGTATCTGTGTTTATCTGGATTCTCCTCCCTGTTTCACTTTTAAACTTGTGTTACAGCTCCAGCTTCTGAGAAATGGTGAGAATCAGAATCAGCTTCTCCCAGAGTCTAAAAATAAAGCTTAACGTGGTTTAATGTAGTAAAAGAAGGAGACAGGAGCACTAAACTTCTCTTCATTATTACTGCTCATAAGTTTTGTTCACGTCACACTTTAGCAGCACTTCTCATGTGAATGCGCCGGTGCTGAACGGTATAATACGGTATTCCAACATCTATCATCTCCAGCATTAAGAAGCATCAGGAAACAATAAAGAAGTAAAACTAAAGTGCAGCTTTTATTGTATTTTTATTGATGTGTAACTGTTAGTAATTGTATTTCAGTGTGTTTATATTATATTTGTGTTATTTTCAGTGTTTAAGTGTCAAAACAACCTCATTATTTTACATGAGACTCAAATATCTGCAGCTCCACGGGACCATGGACGCATTAACAGGTTCCCCAAACATCCTTATGGGGGAAAAAATACCTCGAAACTCAACATCTTTAAAACTGGACGCCACTCCCAGAACCGACTGAGGTCCAGTTTCAAGGTGATGGAACCAGAAGTGAATTGTTTTCCTGGATTTAAAGCGTGTGGTACGCCAGTATGGCAGAGCAGCAGGCAGCGTGGGTGTCTGGGTTTCAACCCTCGCCTGAGGGCACCATCTGTGTGGATGTTCACACGTTCTGCCAACGTCGCTGTGTGTTTCCTCTGGGTACTGGGTTCCCACAACCCTTCAGAAACATTCCAGTAGGTGGGATGGCTGCTCCAAATTGGTTCTGGATGTAATCGAGTGAACGGGTGACTGTGTGATGCACTGCGATTGGTTGACACCCTTTTATTGTAGCTGCTGGCACCGTCACACCCGACTAAGGAACCCTGTTCAGTCTTTATCCCGCCCCTAACAGGCACACAGCCAATCGTGTGTCTGTGTAGGCACCCGGCTGGCTGATAGCAGAGCTGAGATTCAAAAATTACACATATTCAACAGCGATTTCTGGCTTTCTTGCTCTGGATTTCCAGAATCTTTTCACCATATCATGTACGGTAGATGGTGAAATACCTATCTAATCTGATCTAAAGCTAAACAAAAGCTGGATTCCATTCCACAGGACCCCTGAGCAGTGTTCCCTACATACTGATCACATGACCTCGGCTATAGGCAAACTACAGTTGGAACTATAAATCGTCATGTTACATAAACGTCAGGGCGTGGCATTGTCGTGATCTCTGAGCGTTCCTTTGCTCTCTGTAGTAACTCCAGACTAATAACGCTGGGCCGTCGATCATTCTGTGCGTGTAATCTGGGAATAAAGGTGATCTGATGGACGTACGGCGGCTGTCTGGCGTGTTTACTGTGGCGTCACTGTCCGAATTCCCAGTGTAATCCAGTTCACCACTATAGGGAACCACGAGGGTGACCGGAACGCACCTCACGTGTTATAAAAGCAGCTTACTTTGAGAGAGTCGAGCTCGTCCTCGGACAGGTTGGATCTTCTGGCCATTTCCCACAGCTCGATCACCCTCGGCTCCTTAAACTCTACACAAACAGAAAGAAACAGATGTTTTAACCGACTGTCTGAGCTCTACCTTACAAATAGAACCTTAGAAATGTCGATTTTAATGCCTGCAACACTCTCAAAAAAGTTGGGACAGAGGAGTGTCATTAAATTCCCAAAACAGACATGACGTGCACGATCACATCCCTAACGTGTATCCCTGTATTTAGGTATAGCCACATCCTTGGGACAGTTTTTTTTGTCTAATGCCCTTCCTAATGCAACTATTTTATTTCTGTCCAGGCTTGGGACCAGCGCTGAGAGCGCACGGACAAGTGCACCACCCAACCACTAGGCTGATCAGCCAATCCCTGCCAACAACTTCTTGTGAGTGTAATTGCAAATCATGTCCGTGCAGATAGCACTGCTGAGATTCGAACCCTGGATCCCAGTTACACAACAGTAGAACGGTAGAAGAGACCGGGATCCCTGACTGCAATATAACCCAGGTACATATTACCCATGTTTTACCGAGGTCTGCGCTGAGCGAAGAGCGGCCTAACTCTATAAACAATAGGGGTGTAACGATACACTCTGCTCACGATTCGATTCGATTCACGATGCTGAGTTCACGATTCGATTTTTTCTGAAGTGTAAACAGTGCAAAACAGTGCACATTTTCTTGTACATTTTTAATAAAAAAAAACTTCAGTCCTCTGCAATTAAAGGTAATTACCAAGAACAGAGTAGTTTACTGTAACCTACTAACAGGTTTACCAAATTTAAGTTACTTATCGCCATCTTAAATTGAAAATCAAAGTAAACAAGCTCATTGAGCTGAGCTGAGTCTTTAAACAGATTTTTTTGTTGCTTAAACTAATTTATTACCAAATTACATGTAAAATGAATTACTAATGTAAAAGAAAAACATTGTATTAAATGTTTATTATTTAAATGGCTTTATTTACATACTCAACGTGGAACAGAGTGCCACAACAATAAATTATAAAATACAAAAAAGACCCATCTCAGTTAGACAAAAAGATCTGATTGTGTATATTACTTGTAAATTTGCATCTACAGTGGAACAACACATCAACAACGAAGCATCACTCAACAAAATATAAATGAAAATGTGCAAAACAAAAAGCAGCATCCAGGTGACAGTATTTGTAAGTATTTAGTAAAGATTGGCATTCAGAAAAACCAAGCAGCTCATCTCTGAGGGGTTGATCCTGTTTTTTCTTTCTGTTATGATCTGCCCTGTTTTAGAAAAGATTCTCTCTGAGGGGACAGATGTTGCTACAATACACAGTGACACGTATAAGATGTGGGTAGACTGAACACTTGGTCTCCCACCAGTTAAGTGGGTCTGAACTTTACTGTTTCCTGTCACTCATTTTTCTCACATTTCCAGCGTATAATGTCTGGCTACGTAAAGCGCTGTGTAAAACTTCATCAAGTGCTCTCTCTCTCTCCTGTTCGTGTGCTCACTGTGTGTGTGTGTGTGTGTGTGTGTGTGTGTGTGTGTGTGTGTGTGTAACCCCTCCCCTCCTGCTCAGTGTAAATCACGTGCGGCTTTAACAGAAAAAATACCGGAAAAAAAACGACTCTTAGAGCCGGATTGTTGGCGACCGACCCATCACTAATCAATTACAGAACGCACGTACAATCGCGAAGATGTCCACCATGCACATCGCTACATTTTTGCATCGCGATGCATCGTGAAACGATGTATCGTTACACCCCTAATAAACAAACATAAATAAAAGCGAAGGTCGGAGAAGAGCACCGTTATCGGAGCTGAATCCCTCGTGTGTGATTCTGCGTAGACGCTCGAAGCCCTGGTTCAGATCCTTCATCCTCTGTTTGAGATCGTTGTGTTTCTCATGGAGGGTCGACTGCTTCTGGTCTCCTTCCAGAGAGGAGATCACGTTCTTATGGATCTCTGTAAGGTCAGAGAGAGAGAGAGAGAGAGAGAGCATACAAATAAAAATAAAAAATAATATAGAATAATTAAATAAAATAAGTAAAAATGCATTCTACATGTAATAGATATGGGCCGTTCCACCGTATAGGGGACGGGATGAAATTCAACACTGAATCTAGTAACACACACACTTAACTACTCAGAATGTGTTTTGGTCGAATCTCGGGCACCTTTGTTTAATTTCTACAAGGTTTCTAAGTGGACGATGAGTGTATTTGAGTAACAGGACTGAGTTTTTAACCTAGAATTAGTAAATAGGTGAAATATAGCAGCATGAAGAACATGCTAAAAGCACCAGAACACAGCAAGGCCGGGTTCATGGGCTCAGTGGTTAAGGTACCGGACTAGTAAACAGAAGGTTGCCGGTTCAAGCCCCGCCACCACCAAGTTGCCACTGCTGGGTCCCTGAGCAAGGCCCTTAACCCTCAATCGCTCATCGTGTAAGTCGCTTTGGATAAAAGCGTCTGCTAAATGCTGAAAATGTAAATGTTTAAAAAGAGATCCGTATGGCGCACAGAGAGTCGCGCACCTCTCTCCACCATCCCCCGTCTCTACGCAGCACCATCGATCAGCCAGCAGTGAGGGAACCCCTCGGGGCCCACCCGCTCTCAGACACAGCCAACCATGTGTGTACAGATCTCAAGACCTTCGAGATCTCAGCAGTGGTGGGATTGCGTGTTAGATCTTCGCTGCACCACTCGGGCGCCCCTAGCTTTTAGTCTATTTAAAATAATATATGGGCACAGAGCAGCGCTCTAGTCACATATGGAGGAATCAGAACACCAAGCCACAAAGTTAAACAGCATTAAAGACCTTATTATGACACCAAATTAATGATCTAATCTAATCACAGCATTTATTTCTACTACCCCAAATGTATTTATTTATTAATGTAGATGCTTCACGCCGTGTTTACACAACGGTTAAATTCACGGCAGGAAGGACAGGTCATTTTTATATCAGTCTACTCTGTAGTCTTGTCAAGCGTTGTTTTTGTGTGTTGTTTTTATATGCGTTCTTTTTCGACCAATTATTTTTTCAATAAAAGTGAAAGCGAGGGATTAAAAGACGTCTACCATAAATCAGATTTATTTACGACAGGTGTAAGGCCTCACTGTCCACAGTCAAACGAGCTTGACACCAGAAAAAGGGTCCCGGAGCACCCGGCTCACCCTCCGTCCTGCCGACTGTGTCCATCACGATGTTGTACTCGTGGATCTTGTCCTTGTGGTGCTGGAACTCTCTGTGCAGACTCTGCAGCTCGTCCTCCGAGAACTTTCCCGAAGACCTGGCCTGCAAATGAACACGTCTGAGTTATGGGGGTTCGAATACCAAACTGGGCTCTTATCAGTGCACCCTAAGTGCAGGTCCCAAGCCCGGATAAGGGCATCCGGCTTATAAACGGTGTCGAATCTAATATAGTGCACAGTAGTAGCTCTACGGTTAAAGTACAGGATTGATTACTAAAATCAGCAGGTCGCTGGTTCAAGCCTCACATCTGCCAGGTTGTCCCTGTTGGACCCCTGAGCGAGGTCGTTAACTCTCAATTGCTCAAACCATACAGCCACAACTGCTAAATGCCACAAATGATCCACTGTGGCGCCCCCTACAGTGTTAGAACGGCGATTTGAAACCCAACCTCGGTGTGCACGCGTCAGCCGCATTCAGAGCGTCTCGGCTCTGCTATCAGCCGCTCAGGCGCCCGCACGCTCACTCATGATTGGCTGAGGGTCTGTGGGGGGAGGGACAATGGCCGGCTGGAACTGGTTCGTACTGGTTTAATGAATCTCAGTGTGACTGACACACGCCCCCTCAGATACGTGTGCAGTAGCCGACTGCATCTTATTACCTACATGAGGAGATCAGCTTTGTGTACGGAGAGCCGCACCCTGATTAACGCATTATTCCTCAACTCTGTGCAAATGCCTTCAATCAGCCAGCAGAGGCCGTAAGAGAGACCCTATCCGGCTCCCACCCTGTATGAACAACAAGCCAATCGTTGGTCATGTAGGCGCCCAGCCGGATGGCAAAGCTGAGATTCGAACCAATGAGCTAGTGAGTTTTACTTTTTTTAATATTCTGATAGGATGTTAAGAGCTTGCGGGTCATCAGTTGACCGCCAACTAACGGCGGCCAGTTACCGGTAAATAAAAACCAGCCACATTTTGCATCCTTGTGCGTTATGGATAAGCTATCACTCAGTTTCAAAGCCAAAAAGTTAATCAGCTTGATTTAAATCACGACAGGAATTTACTTAATTAACAAAAACGGTGGTGATCTGGTCCCACTGTGGTTTACCAGATGCAACGTAAAGCCTCCACAAGGGGGCGCTCTCGTACAAGTTCGTTTCATGTTAAATAAACGTTAAAGAGGATCCGTTACTCACTTTGTTCCACAGCTTATCCAGCCTGGGGTCTTCAAACGTGTCCCCCTGTACGGGCTCGTGGTCCTTCAGGCTGTTGCTGTCCAGGGCACGATTGTCCTTCTTACCGTCCATTCCGTATTTGGCCAGGATGACTGTAAAAGCAAATATTCATCCATCATTAACCCTAAACCTAAACCCTATAATTAATCATTACCGATCAGCCGTAACATTAAAACCACCTCCTTGTTTCTACACTCACTGTCCATTTTATCAGCTCCACGTACCATATAGAAGCACTTTGTAGTTCTACAATTACTGACTGTAGTCCATCTGTTTCTCTACATGCTTTGTTACCCCCCTTTCATGCTGTTCTTCAATGGTCAGGACCCCCACAGAGCAGGTATTATTTAGGTGGTGGATGATTCTCAGCACTGCAGTGACACTGACATGGTGCTGGTATGAGTGGATCAGACACAGCAGCGCTGCTGGAGTTTTTAAACACCGTGTCCACTCACTGTCCACTCTATTAGACACTCCTACCTAGTCGGTCCACCTTGTAGATGTAAAGTCAGAGACGATCGCTCATCTATTGCTGCTGTTTGAGTCGCTCGTCTTCTAGACCTTCATCAGTGGTCACAGGACGCTGCCCACGGGGCGCTGTTGGCTGGATATTTTTGGTTGGTGGACTATTCTCAGTCCATCAGTGACAGTGAGGTGTTTAAAAACTCCAGCAGCGCTGCTGTGTCTGATCCACTAATACCAGCACAACACACACTAACACACCAGCACCATGTCAGTGTCACTGCAGTGCTGAGAATGATCCACCACCTAAATAATACCTGCTCTGTGGGGGTCCTGACCATTGAAGAACAGCATGAACGGAGCTAACAAAGCATGTAGAGAAACAGATGGACTACAGTCAGTAATTGTAGAACTACAAAGTGCTTCTATATGGTAAGTGGAGCTGATAACATGGACAGTGAGTGTAGAAACAAGGAGGTGGTTTTAATGTTACGGCTGATCGGTGTATATTCTAGTACTCAACGTTACTGATTAATTAGCTTAACTTAAGGTCGACCTGGTGAACCTCCTCTCCTGTTACTAAAGCATTTACACCTATAGAAGTGCCGCTCAATGGATGTTCACGGTATTTTTTAAGATTCTGAAAGTATCACGGTATGTTTTATTGTGTATGACCGGGACGTTTTATACACCTGTGACTGATTTAACTGTCATAAGTACATAGAATATAAACAGTTATAATTTCAGCATGTATATAATGAAGGTTTGAGGACTACACAAAATAACACAATATATGATGGAACCAGTACGCACGAAACAGTTGCAATTCTTATTGTTTATTTAATATTTAAATCTTGTACAATTATCCTTAATTCCCCCTTTAACTAATAAAACCACGTTTGAAAACTGGACGACTTTAAATCTCTCCGATTCCAGGTCGCTTATAACGTTGGGTTATCGACTGACCTGAAGTATTTTCTCCCTGTAACACAGACCTGAAATCTAGAGTTATAATTATCGCTCTGAAAGCTTCTGTCTCGACCGTCTGTAGAGGAATCGTGTCCTCGTATGTGTGGATCGTTACTGCGTCCGTAATGTCGTTGTTTGTAACAGTCGTGGCTCGACACACCGTGCAGTATAGAGTGTTTTAGTCTGTTCTAAAATGCCGACGCCTCATTTCTTTGGCAGGTTCTTCCGGTGCATATCTGGTCTCCCTCTCATCATCCTCCATCTGTTTTTGTTAATGTTTTCACCATATCGAGGAAGCCTCTCTCATCTGTTAACACTGTCATGCTCTGCATGGCGCTCCATAGCACTTTTAGCCGCTAACAAAAACCGGGTTTTCATCCAAACGTCTCACAAGTGTAATGCGCATTTACGAAATATCGGCAGGAAAAAAAGCGAAAAATGTCGCGTTTCCATCAACTACAGTTATGCGAAAAACCTTTACATGACGTGTCAACGTGCTGCAGAGAAACGAGCAAGATGGAGAGATTTAATTCAGTTTTTATATTAGTTGAATTATATTTACAACCATTTACCATCTTTTTATGGTTATGTTGTTTGCAGCTAAGCGACGTCGGGCAGAACGAGCGATGGCCCGTCTAACGTGGACTCAAATCCCCGTGCCACGGCGACGTTCACCTCGCATCTGGGAACGTAAACGCACCAAACAATTTTGGGAGCACACCGCGCAGAAGCGTTTTTCAGACGAGCTTCGGATCAAGAATTTCAGAATGTCAAAATCAGCCTTTGATGAGCTGTGCACCATGATCGGGTCGTCTGTAGAGCCAAAAGTTTACAGTCACCGGCCACCCGTGCCAACTTGCTATTGCCCTGTACGAGCCGGCCACTTGTGCGGAGTACAGGGTAGTGGGCGAGACGTTCGGCGTGAGCGTAACAACAGTTCACCGCAGTGCAGACCTGGGCATTGGAGACATCCCCAACCGGCCCGCATGAGGTTCGAGGCAATTAAAAATTTGATGTAAATATCCACAAGTTTGGATTTATGTGTGTGCGAGTGTATCAGCTTCACCGTAATGCGAACAGAACTGAGTGTGATTGACGGTGCAGTTTTTAACAAGACACGAACTTTAAATCAAGTATTTATTAACTGAAGTCAGATGTAACGCTGGTTAAGGATCAGAATTTAGGCTCTAAATCGCTGTTGCTGTACTAAACAGAGAAATACAAGAACATGAACGATGCGCAGCGTCACACCTGAAGCTTCTCTAACTAAACTGCAAAAGCAACAAGGACTGTTTTATAAAGTTTAACACGTCCAGAACTGAAGCAGTCAGGACCAGCTCTGTGATTTTAAAAAGAATATCCAACAATAACAAAGGACTGAAAAACAGCAAAACTCAAAACAAAATAGTTTAAAATCCTGCACATTTTGTTCACATCTGTTTTTTTGTTTTTTTTGCATTTGTTTGTTTAAATAGTCAAATAATGTTGATGTTTTTTCTCTGCCTACTTCTAATTTTCTGATTGTAACATCTAAACATTAACAGCTTATTAGAACTGCACAATTTACTGCTTCTCATAAAGAGTGGACAGTTGTAGCCTAGTGCTTAAGCTACTGGACTAGTAATCAGAAGGTCGCTGGTTCAAGACCCTCCACTGCCAGGTTGCTGCTGTTGGGCCCTTGAGCAAGGCCCTTAACCCTCAATTGCTCAGACTGTATACTGTAACTGTACTGTAAGTCGCTTTGGATAAAGACGTCTGCTAAATGCTGAAAATGTAAATAAAGAGATAAAATGAATATTGAGCAGAATTAAGTTCACCTTATTGGTCTGGCCCTCCACAACAGTCCCAGTTTCTTATGTGGCCCCTTTGGAAAATTTAACTGCCCACCCCTGCCGTAGTGTATACTTAGAGCTTGAAATGTCATCATTTATTAGCAAAACCCGTTTCCATCCCTCGAATTTTGAGCTTTTCCATCCAGGTTTTTTATTGCGCATTTTCAAAATTTGCAAAAAGTTGGTGGATAGAAAACCCTCTAATATTATATAATTTGCTACCCTTTGAAGCTACAGCTGTTGTGTTAACTGTGCTACGGTATGGCGGCATATGAAAAATCCATACCGTATGAGGGATCAAAGACGGTATACCGAATGTACCGCCATACCGCCCAGCTCTTGTTAAAACTGTTCTTGTGTAGGAACGTTTTTATGGTTTCAGTACTATTGAATACATCGATATTCGTGATATACCACCCAGCCCTAATATTAAGTAAACGAAACAGTGTGCTGTTACTGTTGAAGTTGCGGCGGAGTTTAGCCTCCCTCTCGCCGTTCTCGTCCAGTCCCTCGGCCTTCAGCTTCTTCCACTGCAGCTCGTCCTTCTCCTGGATCTTCAGATCGCTGTGGAGTTCAGACAGACGCACCGGGGCGAGCTGCATCTGATCCACATGGAGCAGAAATATACTTCATTAATAACAATGGTAGCAATCTGGTCCCACTGCGGTTTACTTAAAACATACATGACGCAACTTTATTCATTTGATGGTCAGTTTATTGAGTTTGTTGTGAAGGAACTTTGCTGGCTTGTCTGTCCAGAATCAATGCCCGAGAGCGTCAGAGATGCTCTTTCTGTACAGAATGGGCACAAATTCCCACACACACACCTCAAATGTTGTGGAAAGCCCACGGTTTTGCAGTGGAATGTCCAACTAGTTTATGGTTGTGTGTCCTCAAACAGAAAGCTGGTCAAGTCCTCAGTTCTGGTACCAGAAGATCTGCTAAGAATAGACAGTGTGTATGTGTGTAAGTGTGTTTGTGTGTGTATTCGTTCTGATCTCTGGGTACCAGGAGGAACCAAGATGGACCAAAATGCTTGAAACTGATTAGATGTGAACCTAACAATACTTTTGACCACAGAGTGTACATAGTACTGACTTAGATACTTTAAATAAATCATGTAAACAAACATAATAAATAATAATAAGCATTTATAGACACTTACTCTGTTCGCTTTCTCCCAGACCTGATTTAACTTAGCGATGCGAAATTCCACCGCATTTTTGCTTCCCTCAGTAGAAGCCGTTTGTTCGTTTATTTCTCGGGAGTATTTCCCCGACATTACTCCCACAATCAGACAGAAACCGAACAATAATCGCGGCATCATGATTCTCATCTATATAAACAATAACCGCTGAGCCGAACTGACCGAGTCTACCTTCAGCGGCTGTACAGAACGCTGCACGATCACATGATTTGTTTTCAGAGGCAGCACTGCATGATGGGGAATGTAGTTCTTAGCCGCTAAGCGCTACCATCACTTACGATGCCAAGACTCTGAAACAGGACTACAATCCCTACAAGTACTCAACACGGTTGCTTAACGGTAATGGAGTGTTACAGGATTTGAGCAAATGAGTAGAATCCACGCAGTGAATGTTAAAGAGGCCGGACTGATGTAACTTTACTTCAGTTCCTTCTTTCCTACTAGATGTGTGATATGTAAATGTGCTGATATTGAATGAAGTACGCTCAAAACGCCTTAACTCGTCATCCTGAATCTCTTTAAAAACGAGAACAAAACCAAAAAAAGAACAAAAAAGAGATCAGACCCCAAAAAAGAGGGCATCAGAAACCAAAAAGGAGAACATCAGACCCCAAAATGAAAACATCAGACCCCAAAAAGGAGGGAATCAGACCCCAAAAGGAGAAACATCAGACCCCAAAAAGGAGGGAATCAGACCCCAAAAGGAGAAACATCAGACCCCAAAAAGGAGGGAATCAGACCCCAAAAGGAGAAACATCAGACCCCAAAAAGGAGGGAATCAGACCCCAAAAATGAGAACATAAGACCTCAAAAAAGAGGAACATCAGTCCCCAAAAAGAAGGGAATCAGACCCCAAAAGGAGGAACATCAGACCCCAAAAAGGAGGGAATCAGACCCCAAAAGGAGGAACATCAGACCCCCAAAAGGAGGAACATCAGACCCCAAAAGGAGGAACATCAGACCCCAAAAAGGAGGGAATCAGACCCCAAATATGAGAACATAAGACCTCAAAAAGGACAACATGAGATCCCAAAAAGGAGAACATAAGACTCCAAAAGGGAAAACATCAGATACTAAAAAAGGCATCTGACTCCAAAAAGAGGACAACAGACCCCAAAAAGGACAACATGAGATCCCAAAACGGAGGGAGTCAGACCCCAAAAGGAGAAACATCAGACCCCAAAAAGGAGGGAATCAGACCCCGAAAATGAGAACATAAGACCTCAAAAAGGAGGAACATCAGACCCCAAAAAGGAGGCAATCAGACCCCAAAAGGAGGAACATCAGACCCCAAAAAGGAGGGAATCAGACCCCAAAAATGAGAACATAAGACCTCAAAAAGGACAACATGAGATCCCAAAAAGGAGGGAGTCAGACCCCAAAAGGAGAAACATCAGACCCCAAAAAGGAGGGAATCAGACCCCGAAAATGAGAACATAAGACCTCAAAAAGGAGGAACATCAGACCCCAAAAAGGAGGCAATCAGACCCCAAAAGGAGGAACATCAGACCCCAAAAAGGAGGGAATCAGACCCCAAAAATGAGAACATAAGACCTCAAAAAGGACAACATGAGATCCCAAAAGGGAGAACATCAGATACGAAAAAGGGGGACACCAGACCCTAAAAAAGAAAAACATCAGACCCCAAAAAGAAGGACATCAGACCCCAATAATAAGAACATCAGACCCCAAAAAGGGCGTGACAGTGGGTAGTAATTAGTAATTAATCAGCGTTTCAGAGCCGGACGTTCCACAATAAAGTGGTGGACATCCTCATGGAAAGTGGCGGCTTTAAACCAGTAAAATACGAGGAAGATTAATTTTGATTGTTACAAGCGTCCAGTTCGCTTCCAAAGGAGGACACGATTCGCTACACCTGAATTGCACAGTCTGCTGATTTACCTCAAATTGTGGCAGATTTAAGATGAACATGATCATTTCACCCCCCAGGAAAAACACTCTGGTGTTGTATTTATACACTATAAAGAAGAAAGAAAATCAAAGTAAGAATTAAGAAATCCCAGCCAGGTCTGAGAGTAGAAATACACAGAGCAGCGAGTTCAGCATCTGAGCAACATAAAAACGTCTAACTCGCTTATTTGTATGATTTACTGACCGTGTTTATATACATGTTAGCGGCCTCGATAAAAGAGCGATTTCAGGGTTATTGACGTTTCGTCTGAATGACTGCAGGACTCGGCGTCAGTGAGACAGGCGATATATCTGGGTGTCACTCTCAGAGAGAAGGCAACACCGTTGACGCTGGGATCACACCGCGTACAGTGTACAGTCGGAATATCGTGCTAGTCAGAGTTTCAATTTCTGCACATTTTCTGCTTTGGATTTCTGCAGCTCTTCTTTTGCTGTGACTTGATGACGTGAACACGTTCTTCTTTATAAAATAAATACATAAATACAACCCCAGTTCAGAAAAAGTTGGGACAGCAAACACGTCTTAAGATACGGCAGCAGTACGGGGGGTCGTCGTCGTTTCAAAATCCTCCACACGTTCTCTATTGGAGACAGTTCAGGACTGCAGGAAGGCCAGTCCAGTACTCGTACCCTCTTCTTCCGCAGCCACGCCTTTGTAATGTGTGCAGCAGGTGGGTTTGCATCGTCTTGTTGAAAAATGCTGGACGTCCCTGGAAAAGACGACGTCTTGAAGGCAGCACATGTTGCTCTAAAATCTCAACGTACTTTTCTGTATTAATGCTGCATCACAGAGTGTAAATGACCTTTACCAAGAGTACTGACACGCCCCATACCATAACACACCCTGGTACTGACACGCCCCCATACCATGACAGACCCTGGTACTGACACGCCCCATACCATGACACACCCTGGTACTGACACGCCCCATACCATGACACACCCTGGCACTGACACACCCCCATACCATGACACACCCTGGTACTGACACGCCCCATACCATGACACACCCTGGCACTGACACACCCCCATACCATGACAGACCCTGGCACTGACACACCCCCATACCATGACAGACCCTGGTACTGACACACCCCCATACCATGACAGACCCTGGTACTGACACACCCCCATACCATGACAGACCCTGGTACTGACACACCCCCATACCATGACAGACCCTGGTACTTACACGCCCCCATACCATGACAGACCCTGGTACTGACACACCCCCATACCATGACAGACCCTGTTACTGACACACCCCATACCATGACAGACCCTGGTACTGACACAACCCCATACCATGAAAGACCCTGGTACTGACAAACCCCCATACCATGACAGACCCTGGTACTGACACACCCCCATACCATGACAGACCCTGGCACTGACACACCCCCATACCATGACAGACCCTGGTACTGACACACCCCCATACCATGACAGACCCTAGTACTGACACACCCCCATACCATGACAGACCCTGGTACTGACACGCCCCCATACCATGACAGACCCTGGTACTGACACACCCCCATACCATGACAGACCCTGGTACTGACACACCCCCATACCATGACAGACCCTGGTACTGACACACCCCCATACCATGACAGACCCTGGTACTTACACGCCCCCATACCATGACAGACCCTGGTACTGACACACCCCCATACCATGACAGACCCTGTTACTGACACACCCCATACCATGACAGACCCTGGTACTGACACAACCCCATACCATGAAAGACCCTGGTACTGACAAACCCCCATACCATGACAGACCCTGGTACTGACACACCCCCATACCATGACAGACCCTGGTACTGACACACCCCCATACCATGACAGACTCTGGTACTGACACACCCCCATACCATGACAGACCCTGGTACTGACACACCCCCATACCATGACAGACCCTGGTACTGACACGCCCAATACCATGAAAGACTCTGGTACTGACACACCCCCAAACCATGACAGACCCTGGTACTGACACCCCCCCATACCATGACAGACTCTGGTACTGACACACCCCCATACCATGACAGACCCTGGTACTGACAAACCCCCATACCATGACACACCCTGGTACTGACAAACCCCCATACCATGACAGACCCTGGTACTGACACACCCCCATACCATGACAGACTCTGGTACTGACACACCCCCATACCATGACAGACTCTGGTACTGACACACCCCCATACCATGACAGACCCTGGTACTGACAAACCCCCATACCATGACAGACTCTGGTACTGACACACCCCCATACCATGACAGACTCTGGTACTGACACGCCCCCATACCATGACAGACCCTGGTACTGACACGCCCCATACCATGACACACCCTGGCACTGACACACCCCCATACCATGACAGACCCTGGTACTGACACGCCCCATACCATGACAGACCCTGGTACTGACACACCCCCATACCATGACAGACCCTGGTACTGACACGCCCCATACCATGACACACCCTGGTACTGACACGCCCCATACCATGACACACCCTGGCACTGACACACCCCCATACCATGACACACCCTGGCACTGACACACCCCCATACCATGACAGACCCTGGTACTGACACGACCCATACCATGACACACCCTGGCACTGACACACCCCCATACCATGACAGACCCTGGTACTGACACGCCCCATACCATGACACACCCTGGCACTGACACACCCCCATACCATGACAGACCCTGGTACTGACACGCCCCATACCATGACACACCCTGGCACTGACACACCCCCATACCATGACAGACCCTGGTACTGACACACCCCCATACCATGACAGACTCTGGTACTGACACACCCCCATACCATGACAGACCCTGGTACTGACAAACCCCCATACCATGACAGACTCTGGTACTGACACACCCCCATACCATGACAGACTCTGGTACTGACACACCCCCATACCATGACAGACTCTGGGACTGACACACCCCCATACCATGACAGACCCTGGTACTGACAAACCCCCATACCATGACAGACCCTGGTACTGACACAACCCATACCATGACAGACCCTGGTACTGACACACCCCCATACCATGACAGACCCTGGTACTGACACACCCCCATACCATGACAGACCCTGGTACTGACAAACCCCCATACCATGAAAGACCCTGGTACTGACAAACCCCCATACCATGACAGACCCTGGTACTGACAAACCCCCATACCATGACAGACCCTGGTACTGACACGCCCATACCATGACAGACCCTGGTACTGACACACCCACATACCATGACAGACTCTGGTACTGACACACCCCCATACCATGACAGACCCTGGTACTGACAAACCCCCATACCATGACACACCCTGGTACTGACACACCCCCATACCATGACAGACCCTGGTACTGACACACCCCCATACCATGACAGACTCTGGTACTGACACACCCCCATACCATGACAGACTCTGGTACTGACACACCCCCATACCATGACAGACCCTGGTACTGACAAACCCCCATACCATGACACACCCTGGTACTGACAAACCCCCATACCATGACAGACCCTGGTACTGACACACCCCCATACCATGACAGACTCTGGTACTGACACACCCCCATACCATGACAGACTCTGGTACTGACACACCCCCATACCATGACAGACCCTGGTACTGACACACCCCCATACCATGACAGACCCTGGTACTGACACACCCCCATACCATGACAGATCCTGGTACTGACACACCCCCATACCATGACAGACCCTGGTACTGACACACCCCCATACCATGACAGACCCCGGTACTGACACGCCCATACCATGACAAACCCTGGTACTGACACGCCCATACCATGACAAACCCTGGTACTGACACACCCCCATACCATGACAGACCCTGGTACTGACACACCCCCATACCATGACAGACCCTGGTACTGACACACCCCCATACCATGACAGACCCTGGTACTGACACACCCCCATACCATGACAGACCCTGGTACTGACAAACCCCCATACCATGAAAGACCCTGGTACTGACAAACCCCCATACCATGACAGACCCTGGTACTGACAAACCCCCATACCATGACAGACCCTGGTACTGACACGCCCATACCATGACAGACCCTGGTACTGACACACCCACATACCATGACAGACTCTGGTACTGACACACCCCCATACCATGACAGACCCTGGTACTGACAAACCCCCATACCATGACACACCCTGGTACTGACACACCCCCATACCATGACAGACCCTGGTACTGACACACCCCCATACCATGACAGACTCTGGTACTGACACACCCCCATACCATGACAGACTCTGGTACTGACACACCCCCATACCATGACAGACCCTGGTACTGACAAACCCCCATACCATGACACACCCTGGTACTGACAAACCCCCATACCATGACAGACCCTGGTACTGACACACCCCCATACCATGACAGACTCTGGTACTGACACACCCCCATACCATGACAGACTCTGGTACTGACACACCCCCATACCATGACAGACCCTGGTACTGACACACCCCCATACCATGACAGACCCTGGTACTGACACACCCCCATACCATGACAGATCCTGGTACTGACACACCCCCATACCATGACAAACCCTGGTACTGACACACCCCCATACCATGACAGACCCTGGTACTGACACACCCCCATACCATGACAGACCCCGGTACTGACACGCCCATACCATGACAAACCCTGGTACTGACACACCCCCATACCATGACAGACTCTGGTACTGACACACCCCCATACCATGACAGACCCTGGTACTGACAAACCCCCATACCATGACACACCCTGGTACTGACAAACCCCCATACCATGACAGACCCTGGTACTGACACACCCCCATACCATGACAGACTCTGGTACTGACACACCCCCATACCATGACAGACTCTGGTACTGACACACCCCCATACCATGACAGACCCTGGTACTGACACACCCCCATACCATGACAGACCCTGGTACTGACACACCCCCATACCATGACAGATCCTGGTACTGACACACCCCCATACCATGACAAACCCTGGTACTGACACACCCCCATACCATGACAGACCCTGGTACTGACACACCCCCATACCATGACAGACCCCGGTACTGACACGCCCATACCATGACAAACCCTGGTACTGACACACCCCCATACCATGACAGACCCTGGTACTGACACACCCCCATACCATGACAGACCCCGGTACTGACACACCCCCATACCATGACAGACTCTGGCTTATGGACATGTTGATAATAACAGTCTGGATACTTTTCGACTTTGGTCTGGAGCACACAGCGTCCATTTTTTCCCAAAAAAGAATGGAATGCTGATTCATCTGACCACAAAACCCAGGTCTCAGCAGCGGTGGTGCCACTATGCCATCCAAGTGCCTCTGTATAAAAGTTTAAGCTAATTTAACAGGATCTTTAACTGAGCTCTGTCAAGTGTAAATTTTGTTGTTCAGCAGAACACACACTCACACTCTCACACACACACACACACACACACACACACACTCACATAAAGGCGATTAACCTTCAGTCCAATGTTGCATCTCTCACTACTGATTAACTGCTGCAGTAACTGCGGTACGTCCACGTTTTACACTGCAGTGCCTTAAGAATTCATCCCCAATCCCTTTACACACCAGGGATATGAAGAGACCACTGTTCCATGTACTTTAGAATGTGCCCTAATAATATAAACACCACTGAATTACCAATTGTGGCAAAAATAGTTAATAGTAATAGTGAATTTTGTTTCAGCTGCTGTGGATCTGGTCCTCTTACCAGACCTGGGACAGTTTTTATGCCGGATGCCCTTCCTGATGCAACCCTCTTATTCATATCCAAGCTTGGGACCTGCACTGAGAGCGCACGGACAAGTGCACATCTGTGAACAGTCCCAAACAATTGTCCCCTACAACTGTCCCTTAAAACCGTCCCTTGCAACTGTTTCTTACAATTCTATGTAAAGTCTTAAACAATTGTCCCCTAAAACTGTTCCTTATAAATGTCCCTTACAAATGTCCTTTATAACTGTCTCTTACTTATAACTGTCCCTTACTTTTAACTCTCTTTAATACTGCCCCTTACAAATGTCCCATTAAAACTGTTTCTTATAAATGTCCCCTACTACTGTCTGTTACAACAGTTTTTTTACAACAATTAAAATCCCAGGACATAAATTAATTCATGGTTTGAACCGGACGTTTATTTGTGTGATCTTTCTGGTGCTGGCTGGACAGTACAAGATGAACAATAAAACTCTCGGTACACAGAACAACACGACTGAATCTGACATTTGTCTTCTGTATAAAACATGTTTACCAGCCTCACATCTCAGGACCGGAGTGATATTACACGCTGTAGCACATCTGCGCCCCTCCAGCATTGTTAAACCGCCGCTCGCTAGTGATTTTATTGTATTTATTGTCTGGTTCTGATCTGAGTAAAGAATCTGTGGGTGCCGGGTAAAACCACACCCCGTTCACTCCCTCACGGTTACAGGGCCGCCCCCTGCTGATCCAGGTCCTAATCCAGGTCTTAATTGGGTAACGTTCCGTGTTACAGATCCAGCTGACACGTCCGGCAGTTGGATTTCAGCTGTAATGAAGACGTTCAATAACCAGCAATAGATGCAAACAGAGTCGTTACGGCTCAGACGTCTCATCAGACGTCTGGCGAGAACACAGGCCGCCGTCCCCAAATCATCTATCTGTCTTTATTTAACCGGATAGGAACGGATGTTAGGGCTGCAGGCGGCTGTTCAGAACATCTCCAAGAGCTTCTTCAGGATTAATCAGAGCAGCACTTATTTAGCATCGTAGCTTAGTGAGATGATGGTGCGCCGGGTTCAATCCTTATAGAAAACCTCTTTATTTGTCATAAATGAAATTATACGGCGCCCCTGGAGCAGACAGGGTTACGGGCTTTACTCAAGGGTCCAACAGTGGCTGCATGGCAGAGCCGGGATTCGAACTCTCAACCTTCCGACTGATAGCTCAAAGCTCCACCCACTAGGCTCCCACTGTTCCATTTCATATATACACACTGATCAGCCATAACATTAAAACCACCTCCTTGTTTCTACACTCACTGTCCATTTTATCAGCTCCACTTACCAGTAGTTCTACAATTACTGACTGTAGTCCATCTGTTTCTCTACATGCTTTGTTAGCTCCTTTCATGCTGTTCTTCAATGGTCAGGACCCCCACAGGACCACCACAGAGCAGGTATTATTTAGGTGGTGGATGATTCTCAGCACTGCAGTGACACTGACATGGTGGTGGTGTGTTAGTGTGTGTTGTGCTGGTATGAGTGGATCAGACACAGCAGTGCTGCTGGAGTTTTTAAACACCTCACTGTCACTGCTGGACTGAGAATCGTCCACTAACCAAAAATATCCAGCCAACAGCGCCCCGTGGGCAGCGTCCTGTGACCACTGATGAAGATCTAGAAGATGAGCGACTCAAACAGCAGCAATAGATGAGCGATCGTCTCTGACTTTACATCTACAAGGTGGACCGACTAGGTAGGAGTGTCTAATAGAGTGGACAGTGAGTGGACACAGTGTTTAAAAACTCCAGCAGCGCTGCTGTGTCTGATCCACTCATACCAGCACAACACACACTAACACACCACCACCATGTCAGTGTCACTGCAGTGCTGAGAATCATCCAGCACCTAAATAATACCTGCTCTGTGGTGGTCCTGTGGGGGTCCTGACCATTGAAGAACAGCATGAAAGGAGCTAACAAAGTATGTAGAGAAACAGATGGACTACAGTCAGTAATTGTAGAACTACAAAGTGCTTCTATATGGTAAGTGGAGCTGATAAAATGGTGAGTGTAGAAACAAGGAGGTGGTTTTAATGTTATGCCTGATCAGTGTATATACACACACACCTAGGCCAATTTTTAGTATCTCCAGTTATCCTCACTTGCACGTCTTTGTATTGTGGGAGGTAACCGGAGCACCCGGAGGAAACCCACAGAGACACGGGGAGAACATGCAAACTCCGCATAGAAAGGACCCTGATCGATCCACTTGAGAATGCTGTGAGGCGACAGTGCTACCCACAGCGATCAGATCATTTTAAAAGTCGTGACTGATTAGCGTGTTCTGTATTAATTCTGGCTATTTTATATTGAAGTGACCTTTAGAGTGACCTGTACACAGAGCCTGTAAAGTCTGGACTCTACAGCTGATTTAATAAGACAGGATCTCATGATGTGCTGGACTGATTTATGATTGTGAAGGTATCAGAGCTCCTCTCGCCGTGAGTGATAAAGTCAATTACAGGTGAGGATCAGACTATTACTCACCTTCTATCTCTGTTTCACACAGACCTGAACCTCCAGCTTTAAATCCTTCTTCTCCACATCTACTGCACAGAGGAAGAGCTTCACCGGGGGTCTGTGTGAGAACCTATCGACCCGCCCTGCTCCCCTACTACCTACCTGATCAGCTGCCTCAGTAGAGAGGATTCTATCAGGGCAGATCCATTTCTTCGGACTGTAGAAGGGTCAACTTGGCATCCCGAGGCCAGGTCTTTCCAATCTCTCAAAGAAGAAACTCTGAGAAGCTTCTCATCAAATGTTGAAGTTTTCTTCACCTTTTAGTCCTTGTTTTGTTCCTGAACTCTAAAGATTCTTTACATTTCTTTATAAGAATATTTAGATGCTTAAAACATCCCTCTATTATTATTATTATTATTATTATTATTATTATTATTATTATTATTATAGTAAATAATATAATTAATTATAATAATATAATTATTGTTATTTTATAAGTGATTTAATTAATTATAGTAATATAATTATTACTATTTTATAAGTAATTTAATTAATTATAGTAATATAACTATTGCTATTATATAATAAGTAATATAATTAATTATAGTAGTATAATAATAATTATTATAAAATAAGTAATATAATGAATTATAGTAATATAATAATAATAATTATATAAATAGTGTAATTAATTATAGTAATATTATTATTGTTATTATATAATAAGTAATATAATTATTCATATTTATATTCAAACTTTCTCAATTCTGCAAATAAATAATTACTGATCTTTAAAATGTGGAGGAAAATGTTTCCTGTAAAAGAGTTGAGCAGCTTATAATATTAATAATAATAATAATAATAATAATAATAACAATAACAATAACAATAACAATAATAATAACAACAACAACAACAACAATAATAATAATAATAATAACAATAACAATAATAATAATAATAATAATATTATTAATAATAATAACAATAATAATAATAATAATAACAATAATAATAATAATAATAATAATTACTAATAAATAAATAATTACTATTTTATGTGATCAGTTATAAATGTGTTATTATTATTTATGCCTCTTAAATAAAGATTTGTTTAATAAAATAAGAGTTGATTGTGCTTGTTTTGTTGATTATAAAATATTTAAACGATTTAAATATTTAAAGATTGGTAAAATAATGAAGTGTTGAGAAGTAGTAACAACATGACGACACATCCCCAGTTCTGACTTTTTTGTCTGACAAACTTTTTCCTTGTAATTCACACAAGAACTATTTTTCCTAAATAAAAGAACTATTCTTAGAAAAAAGAATGTTGTTCTCTAACATCTCACCGTCTTCACAATATTAACATTTACATTAATATATATATATATTTATATATATATATATATATATATATATACAGTATATATATATATATATATATATATATACTGTATATATATATATATATATATATATATATTTTTTATTTTTTTATTTTATTTTTTTTTTACTGTGTAGAACTTAATTCTGTAACACAGGCAGAACTAATCATACACGTCACTGTGTAACTATTACAACATTTAATGCATTTTAATCAGCGTTCTGCTTCATGCACTTTGTAGACGCTCCCTTCGTGCAATTTTGTTATTTTTTGGATGTTTATTGGCCGAGAACAAAGAAATACTATAATACAAGAAAATAAATAAATGACGTCTCGGACGTCAGGCGATCATCCAGTATAAAACTAACTTGACCACGGCGGTGTACAACGTCCAGTACAGAAATGACTTCCCCATATTGTTTACTTTTTTTTTGCAGATGGAGCAAACATATGCACGTCAAATATACAAACACAAAAGTCAGAACAACAGGGGACGACGCACTGCACGTTTATTTCCAGTTGAACTGATAGAAAATGTTGATTTTGGAAAATTAAAATACGACCCGTTTTTCAATTTCTGTTTGTTTGTTATTTGAAATGAAACTGAAACTTTTTTAATTGTTGGATTTGAAGTGAAAAAACGAATGACCAAAGGTACACGGACCCCCTTGCTTGTGTTGCGCTTGGGGGGGCAGTGAGAAAATCTCACCCACCCCCCCACCCCCAGCGCCAGCCCTGCACGGCAGACTCTTACACATAACCTTCTCAGTTATTCACTCAACAACTAAACTAAACTAAACTGATAACCGGGTTCATTTATACTCAACACTGTCAGACCTGGTTAGCAACGTTCCTCTAAAGCAGGAGGAGCTTTATAGAACCCTGGTTACTCCACGCTGCTCCTCCTACTGAACTCTGGGAGTCAATAAGAGTCTCAGATAGAACATTTCATTATTAACTTTATTGAGGAGCTCTGATGTTCTTCTCTGGAAACCTCACGGCAGCTTTTCTTCTTCTTCTCGTCCTGCGCTGTGAGTTCCTTGATGTTTTTAGTCCACACGCGGTAGGCACGAGCACAATCGCGACTCGTAATCTGTGGGTTTGAATTTCTTATTGATCGGCCTGACCAGGATGAGCCGAGCTTTACATTCTTGAGGATCAGGATGGGATTCCTCGTGGTGATCTGGGCTCGGTGTGAGAGCTTCTCCGGGGTCTGGAGAAGAGCGATCAGGCTGCTTGAGCTCCTGAAGTCACAAACAGAACCAATGACATCAATAACGTGAACCATCTAAGAAGAAGATCTGGTGCTGGACTTCCAGCTTGTTCTTACCTTCTCTTTCCTGTCCTCCTTCTCGTTCATGTTCTTCTGTTTTCTCTTCTGCTGCCACTTTCTCCAGCAATCCACCAGCCCACGATGCTCCTCGTTCTCCTGCTCCGCGAGCTTCTCTTTCTTCTTCTCGGCCTTTTTCGTGGCCCTTTTCTCCTCCCACTTTCTGAAGCGCTCCTCCAGTTCCTGGCGCCTCTGCTCCGTCTTCTGCAGCTCCTTTTGTTTCTGCCTCTCATATTTGGCCACTTGTACCTCCTGAACGTAACCACCATAATCTGCTCGGACAGAAAGAGAAGAAAATCCTGCATGGATTCTCAGGTTTGGAACGTTGAGGAGAAGCTGTTTGGTTTCTAAATGGTGGGAGATGATTTACTCATGACGTAGTATTTGTGTCCATCCAGCTCCTCTCTCCTCAAGCTCTTCTCCATCTTCCTCTGGTAGCGTTCCTTCATCTTATTACTGACCCACTCCACCACCAGGCCCGGCGTGCTCCTGTATTCGGACTTCTTCTCCTCACAGCGGGATTCCTTCTCCTCCTTCTCCTCGATGACTTTAGGAGCGTTTCGCTGCAGTTCCTTCACGGCGTCGGTCTCGGCTCTCTCCTCAGGGGGTGGAGGAGCGCCGAGGGCAGCCGGAGGCCCCGAGCACTGACGGGTCTCGTCTCTAGTGGGGTCGGAGCTCAGATCGAGCTTCACCTGCTCAGCTTCACTTTGAGGAGCATCACCATCAGCTCCTACAGACCGGGAGTCCAAGCTCTGGTGAGGCTCGTTTTCTGTGGGGTCGGTGTTCGGTACGACGGGCCGGCTGGTGAGGAGCGTCATTTCTTTGGGTGGAGAATCTGGATCAAGCTGCAGAAAGTTCTGTTCCAGAAGCTGGAATCAGATCAAGAGTTTATTACAATGATTAACTGGAAATGAGCTCCTCATCCTCAGAGGAGTGAATCAATCCTCACCTTCTCATTGTTCTCCTCCTCCTCCTTTATATTTCTCTCCATGTCACTGTCTGTCTGCTCCTCTATCTCCATCTCTATCATCTCCTCTATATTTTTCTTTTCCAGCTCCTTTATCTCACTTTTTTTTTCCTGTGCCTCCTTCTCCTCCTTTCTCACCTCATTTTCATTCTCCTTCTCCATGTCACTGTCTCTCTGCTCCTCCATCTCTGTCTCTGTCATCTCCTCTATAATATTCTTTTTCAGCCCCTTCATTTCAAACTTTTTCTCCTCCTCCTTCATCTTTCTCTTCATTTCTTTCCACCTCCTCTCTTTCTCCTCGTTAATTTTTTCCATCTTTCTCCGGAGAGCCTCTGACTGTTTGTCTCGTCTACGTTTCTCTTTCACCTCCTCTATAATTTTCTCTTCCAGCTCCTTTATTTCACTCTTTTTCTCCTCCTCCTCTTTCATCTCGTTCTCTTTCTCCTCCTCCATGTCACTGTCTGTCATCTCTGTCTCCATCATCTCCTCTATAATTTTCTCTTCCAGCTCTATTTTCTCTTCCAGCTCCTTTATCTCACTCTTTTCCTCCTCCTTCATTTTCCTCTCCATTTCTTTCCACCTCCTCTCTTTCTCCTCGTTCGTTTTTTCCATCTTTCTCCGGAGATGAGCTACTGACTGAACGTCTCGTCTTCGTTTCTCTACCAGGTGACTCTCCATCTCTTTCAGCTCCTTTATCTCCTTCATTGCCTCCTCCTTTTTCATCTTATTCTCTTTCTCCTTCTCCATGTCACTGTCTGTCTGCTCCTCCATCTCCGTCTTTATCATCTCCTCTATAATTTTCTCTTTCATTTCCTTTCTCTCACTCTTTTCCTCCTCTTCCATCTTGCTCTTCATTTTTTTCAACCTCCTCTCATTCTCCTCAATAATTTTTTCCTTCTTTCTCAGGAGAGCCTCTGACTGAACGTCTCGTCTTTGTTTCTCTTCCAGGCGACTCTTCGTCTCCTTCACCTCCTCTATAATTTTCTCTTTCAGCTCCTTTATCTCACTCTTTTCCTCCTGTGCCTCATTCTCCTCCTTTTTCATCTCATTTTTATTCTCCTTCTCCATGTCACTGTCTGTCTGCTCCTTCATCTCTGTCTCTTTCGCCTCCTCTATAATTTTCTCTTCCAGCTCCTTTATCTCACTCTTTTTCTCCTCCTCTGCCTCCTCTTCCTTCTCCTTCAGTTTCCTATCAATTTCTTTCCACCTCCTCTCTTTCCCTTCCTTCATTTTCTCCTTCTTTCTCCAGAAATGAGCCTCTGACTGAACGTCTTGTCTTCTCTTCTCTTCAAGGATACTCTTTGTCTCTTTCACCTCCTCTATAATTTTCTCTTCCAGCTCCTTTATCTCCTTCTGTGCCTCCTCCTCTTTCATCCCATTCTCTTTCTCCTTCTCTATGTCACTGGCTGTCTGCTGCTCCATCTCCGTCTCTTTCACCTCCTCCATAATTTTCTCTTTCAGCTCCTTTATCTCACTCTTTTTCTCCTCCTCCAGTTTCCTCTCCATTTCTTTCCACCTCCTCTCTTTCTCCTCGTTAATTTTTTCCTTCTCTCTCCAGAGAGCCTCTAACTGAACTTCTCGTCTTCGCTTCTCCGTCTCAAATCTTTCAGTCTCGCTCCTCATTTTCTTCATCCTCTCCTCATTCTCCTCCATCCATTTTCTCTCCATCTCATGGAGACGAGACCTCATCTCCTGCTCCTTTCGTTTCCATTCCTCCTCCTTTCTCTTACTCGCTCTTTCTCTCTCCTCCTCGAGCTTTCTCATCGTCTCTCCCAGCTCTGCTTCTCTCTCTCTTTGCTTCTCCTCCATCAGCTTTCTCTCTCTCTCCAGCTCCTCCTCTTTCTCCTGCAGCTCTTTACTCCTCTGCTTTTCCACATTTCTTATCTGCTGTTCTTGGAGCTGCTCATGTTCTTTCTCCAGATTCTCCTGAAGTGGTTCATCTCGCCGCTTCATCTCTTTAGCTCTGAAACGTTCTCGTCTGGTTCTGTTCTCCTCTTTCTCCATCCTGATCTCCTCCTCCCTCTTTCTGAACATCTCCTGATACTTGAGCCGGGACTTTTCCTCCTGCCTTTTCATCTCCTCCTTCCATTTCTCCTCCTCTTTTCTCAGATCCAGCTCATGTTTCTCCTCTATCTTTCTCTCTATTTCTCTTATTTTTCTCTTTAAGTCCCTCTCTCGTTCATCTAGATGTTCCTCTCGCCTCTTTCTCTCAGACTGACCCAGCATGGCCGTTTCTCCTATAATCTCCTTCTGCTCCTGATGTTCCTTCTCCAGATCTTTCAGTCTGTACATCCCAGTTCTCCCACCAGACTGATAGTTCAGTCGAGCTTCGTACTTTACCAGCTCGATCTCCTGCTTCAGCTCTGTGATGTTTAAATAGCCGTGCTGGTTCTCCTCTCTGTGCTCTCCTACATTTATTCTCCTCCTGATTTCTTCCAGCTCTTTCTTAAATCCATCCACGGTCGACCGTTGTCCTCGTGGCTCAGTCTCTTTCACCGTAAACTCGAGATCTTTGAGCCGTCTGACCATCGTATCCGCTCGGACGGTCGTCACGTCCTCCTGCTGGACGCTGTACTTGTTTTGGAGCTTCACGGCCAGTTTCTTTAAGCGATCCACCTCACTCTGAATGTCGTCCAGCGTCCTTCTCCTCCGATCAAAATCGGCCCTCTGTTGCTGCAGCTCGAGCTCCGTTAGATCCACTAAAGTCCATCTGATACGGTCAACCAGGTCAGCCGGTCCTTCTGAGAACATCGGCGTGTCCTGCACTCTGTACCGTCTCTGTCGCCCGCTGGGTTTTGTGGGCGTCTGTCGAAACATAGAAGAGAAACAGAATTATTAAAGATTTTTAATATTTTATATGGAATAAAATGATGAGAATTCAGGAGCTCTGATGATTTAATCTTCATGTTACTGATGAAGAATCTTTTTAGACCCGTCGAGTAGAACGTGAGAGATTTGAAACCAACGTTTGGTGCAGGACATCAAATAATCAACAGAATTAATAAAACATAACTAACGTGTTGACGCCTCTTGGTAGCTCTGGTGCGTGTGAGGGTGAGGAATCTGTTAAATATTGGGCTGATGGAGGTTCCTCGTGGAACAGCAGCAGATCAGATCAGGATAAATACTTGAGGGCCTCTAACAAGGGCCAAACGGTTCTGACCAGATGAGCGGTCGGTGGTGGTGAGGACCCACAGACGCCGGTTTGAGGAGGGACGAGCCACAAATCTCATCAATAAGGTCACATGACTTACTTTTCTAGGACGTTCCTCATCACGTCTCCTCTCCTCAAGCTCCCAGGGGTTCTCCAGTTCCAGCCTCCTGGATCTCCAAAATTCCACGATCCCCCGGGTCAGTCGTTCTCTCACCTCCTCCTCCTCCTCTCTCCTTTCCTTCTCCTTCTGCTTTCTCTTCTTCTCCAGCTTCTCTTTTCTCTTCATCTCCTTCTTTCTCAGCTGGATCTCTCTCTCCAGCTCTCGTATCTCTCTCTGGATCTGCCGGAGTTCCTCCTCTCTCATGTCGCTCTCCTCGTCCCAGCATCCACAGCAGAAGAGGCGCCGGAGACGCCTCCCGATTCTCCCCATGATGGATCCGGACTGAACCCGGAGCCACAGAAGAGCTTTTATTAATATTATTATTTTGAGCAGATTTCACACCTGATGATGAATAATGGGGGTTTAGAATAAAGAACCGTGTGGAAACGTGTGGATTTAAACACACAAACACCAAGTTTATAGTTTTATACTTTTTAAAGCTATTATTTCTATGCTAGATGTTTCTATGCAGGATCATGAAGAGCTCACACGCTGTGATCAGTCACATGATCCACGTTTCTACACGTTCCTCTATAATAAAGCAGTAATATAGTATATATAGTATAGAATATATAATAAAGCAGTAGTATAGTATATATAATATAGAATATATAATAAAGCAGTAGTATAGTATATATAATAAAGCAGTAGTATAGTATATATAGTATAGAATATATAATAAAGCAGTAGTATAGTATATATAGTATAGAATATATAATAAAGCAGTAGTATGGTATATATAGTATAGAATATATAATAAAGCAGTAGTATAGTATATATAGTATAGAATATATAATAAAGCAGTAGTATAGTATATATAGTATAGAATATATAATAAAGCAGTAGTATAGTATATATAGTATAGTATATATAATATAAGTGATATAATGATCATCTGCTGTATCAGTTCTGATGTTGAGATGAAACAGAAACAGATCAGACCGGGTTTGTTCTGGAGCTTCTTGTAGAGAAGAACGAACGTGGCAGCTGAACCTCTGTGTGTGTGAGAGCTGCTTCCAGTGCTGCAGGTCAGTAGCTGCTCTCACTCACACTCATACACACACATGGAATGTTGCTCTGTTACCATGTAGGCTCACCGTCTCCATTATGACATCACAGCTCTGAGTGGTCGCTCAGCACCGACTCATTTATAACATTCAGAAAAGATAAAGATCAGGATTTTTGGGGTCTGATGTTCCTCCTGTTTGGGCTCTGATGTCCTTCTTTTTGGGGTCTGATTCTCTCTATTTGGGGGTCTAATGCCCTCAACTTCTGGGGTCTGATGTCCTTCTTTTTGAGGTCTGGTGTTCTCCTTTTGAGGTCTGGTGTTCTCCTTTTGATGTCTGGTGTTCTCCTTTTGGGGTCTGATGCCCCCCTTTTTGGGGTCTGATATTCTCCTTTTGGGGTCTGATTTCCTCATTTTTGGGTTCTGATGTTCTTCTTTTTGGGGTCTGATGTTCTCCTTTTTGTGGTCTGATGTCCTCCTTTTTGGGGTCTGATGTCCTCCTTTTTGGGGTTTAATATCCTCCTTTTTGGGGTCTGATGTTCTTCTTTTTGGGGTCTGATTTCCTCAATTTGGGGGTCTAATGTCCTCCTTTTTGGGGTCTGATTCCCTCCTTTTTGGGGTCTGATGTTCTCCTTTTTGGGGTCTGATTCCCTCCTTTTTGAGGTCCGATGTTCTTTTTTTTGGGGGGTCTGATTCCCTCCTTTTTGGGGTCTGATGTTTTTTATGTGTTATAAAATACCTCATGAGCCATTTCAAAAATAGTAATGGGACCGCAGGTCGCAGTTTGGACGCCCCTGCTGTAGGAGGAACGGTCACTGATGCACCCGTGTGAAAATAAATGTTTGTTGCTTGTAATATGAAATTTCATCACACGGTGATAAAAGCATCTCCACAGTGTCTCGGTACCTATCAGCCTGTACTCCTCTGTGAGTGTCCGGCGTCTCCCGCCCGCTTTCGTGCTGCCCTCTTACTGACCCCCTGTTTTTATATTGTTTGCTTTTTCGGTTTCATTAAGCAGCATGAGAGGCATCGCAGAACAGATCGCTGCAGAAGAGCAGCTAGCTTTAAAACGACCCATGATGTGAGAGATAGACGGCTGGGTGGCAGACAGCGTGATAGCGGGTAGACGGAAACCTGGTGAGGTCTGTTCGGCACCCTGTAGGAGCGATAGCTCGGTAAAACCCCTCGTTACGTTACCAGGATGGAGTCAAATAAAAGCAGACGATTACATTTAGTAATGGTAAAACACTCTAGCACATCAGAGCTGACATCTCAGACTCCTGAGTTCGAATCTCAGCTCTGCTACCAGCAGGTTGGGCGTCTACACAGACGATGATCGGCTCGTCCATTGACCGGGTTGGTCACCAGAGGGGTTCCTCATAACTGTGGCTGATCAATGGTGCTGAACAAATGCACAGAGACGGGGGATAGTGGAGATCGGTGCGTGACTCTCCGTGTGTGAGACTGAGCCCCATAGGAACCCTTCAGGTGCAGGTGAAAAGAAGCGGTAGATGCTAGTCAACTATGTTAGTCACGACTCTCCTCAGGCAAGAGTGGAGGTCTGCATCAGTAAAGAGGAAACAAAATGCAAATATATATATAAAAGGAGAACATCAGACCTGATAAAGGAGAACATCAGACCCCAAAAAGGAGAACATCAGACCCTAAAAGGAGGGCATCAGAGCCCAAAAAGGAGAACATCAGACCCTAAAAGGAGGGCATCAGAGCCCAAAAAGGAGAACATCAGACCCTAAAAGGAGGGCATCAGACCCCAAAAAGGAGAACATCAGACCCTAAAAGGAGGGCATCAGAGCCCAAAAAGGAGAACATCAGACCCTAAAAAGGAGAACATCAGACCCCCAGAAAGAGGGCATCAGACCCCAAAAAGGAGAACTTCAGACCCCATTAAGGAGGACATCAGACCCCCAGAAAGAGGGCATCAGACCCCAAAAAGAAGAACATCAGACACCAAAAAGGAGAACATCAGACCCCAAAAAGGAGAACATCAGACCCCCCCCCCAAAAAAAGAGCATAAGACTACGAAAAGGATGACATCAGACCTCATAAAGGATGACATCAGACCTTAAAAAGGAGAACATCAGACCTCATAAAGGAGAACATCAGACCCTAAAAAGGAGAACATCAGACCTCAAAAAGGAGAACATCAGATCATATATATATATAATATGTGTCAGAATCTAAGTGTATGAAACACCATAGACAGGTTGCCAGTCCATCACAGCGCAAACACACACACACACACACACACACTTAGGACAGTTAACCTGACTGCACGTCTTTGGACTGTGGGAGGAAACCGGAACACCCGTAAAAACCCACATAGACACAGTGAGAACATGCAAACTAGACCTGGGCATAGAACCCAGGACCTTCTTGCTGTGAGGCGACAGTGCTTTTACGTATTCATTGTAGGGCGGCAGGGTGGTGCAGTGGGTAGCGCTGTGTGTCTGTCTGTGTGGAGTTTGCATGTTCTCCCCGTGTCCATGTAGGTTTCCTCCTAAGACCTGCAGTCTGGCTGATCGGGGTTCCTCATCCTGACAGTGCTGTTGGGAGAGAATATAAATGAGTTGTAAATATTTACTCCTCTGTTTACCTCGGCGCCTCGTCTTCATCCTCGCTCGTACCTGCCCGCTGTAATTAGTCTCATTATGTCTCGTTAGTGTGTGTATATCAGGGGTGTCAGACTCCGGGTGTGAGTTTAGCATCCTGTCTTATTTACTCGTCCTGAATCGACTCGTCAGCTAATCACCAGCGCCGGCATGAGCTAAATCTGGAGAGGGGGAATCCGAATCTGTGCAGGAACAGCGATCGCTCTGACACTTGATCTATAAATCATCCTGCCCTGCTGTGTGTGTTTCATTGTAATTCAGAGCCACGGTGTCTGTTTTCTTTTTCAATTGATCGAACCCACAATTTTCACAACATGGTCAGGATAAACACCAGGCCTCGAAGACCGTCAGATCTTTGCTATCAAATTGTGGCTGGCTGAGGATGTTAAACCATGTCTAAGAGTTTAAAGTGTTTTCAGAAGCACGATGGGTTTATTAACTATTAAATGGAAGAAGCTCGGCACAACCTTGAACCTTCCTGACATTCTTGGGCACCCGCCTTGAACAGGGAGGTAAAAATGACCAGGATAAAGTGGTGGTAAAACAGACAGTGAATGAGTGTTATGGTCTCTTCTCTATAGCGTACTACAAAAAGTCATCCTACGCACGCTTAGTTAGCAAAAACTGATGGAATCGCTGCCTAAGTAGCGCTTTTGAATAACCTGCCTTATAAGTCGATGACTTATTAGGATCCTCTCTACTGAGGCAGCTGCCTATGTAGGCAGTAAGACAGCAAGGCAGCTCACTAGTGTGCCAAGTTCACACTACACGACTGATCGGTGATACGGGGTCACACACTACACCATCTATCACCAACTGGAATCACAGGCGAGCTTCTCTGCTCTCCCAAACTACGTTCTGTCACGAAAACACACGTGAGAAGTGACGAGGGGTTTAATGAACCACGTCCAAAAATACACGTCAACAAGTAGCCGAGTGATAAAAGTTTGAAAAGATCAAGAGGAAAAATAAATGAATCTGAGTGGATTTGGCAACACGACCAGCATGGATTGTTCTATAGTGAGTTGGAGGTTAATAAATATTATTTGCAATGCAGCGTGGGTGTTTTGTAGAAAACGATCAGGTCAGAAATACTGTAAAACTTGTGTGTGTGCTGATATATTTTGATATAAACTATATTACGCCCCTGTCCCACCTTTATACACTCCTCCCCTGTGTTTCCCCTCACTCCGTATCTTGCGTTCTCATTGGCCGTTCGACACAGCACTCGCTGCCAATTGGGCGACTCAGATCCAGATATTTGACAAGCTAGATATTTATCTTTAGCCTCGGCGAGCCGCTCGGATCGAGCTGTTGAGTAGTTCACACGTAGCGATCGAGAGCCGAGTTGCTCCCGAGCCGGCAAATCTAGCGCCAACCAGTCGGCGAGCGAAAATCATCAGAGGTGGAGAGAGTACTAAAATATTGTACTCAAGTAAAAGTACTATTACTTTGATGATTTTTTACTTAAGTACGAGTAAAATTACTAGTCTAAAAATCTACTCAACTAAAAAGTAACTCATTTAAAATGTACTCGGAGTAAACGTTACTTAGTTACTTTTTTAACAGAAGGAGGAACGTCATTGTCCAACAGAAGTTGATAGATGAATGATACAGCACTCTACACACAGCTCACCAGCCATGCAGCATATCAGCAGTTCATATGTGGATTTAACCTCTACACACCTAACACACTGCAACTGCTCTTATCAATTCAAAACAGCATTATTTCTGTTTATCCTCAATAAAAGGGTTAGGCAGTTAGGGTTACACCTATAAAAAATATAACGGGTCTTACACTGTCATAGGAACATGATCAAAAACAAACCAGCAGAATCTCACAATCACATTTATGCTGTCCGTTTTACTCAAATAAATTAACATTAAAAAAAATCACAATATTTCATAATGCTTTGCTATCATTGCAAAATAAAAGCCAACCGTAAACAGCAGAACTGCGACCCAGATCAGTCACACAGCAGCAGAAAATCATGACCACTTATCTGCTTACCTGATTTATATCTGTGTGTTGTTCCATTAGGGATATAATCCACTTTATATAAGAGCATCTTGTATGTTTCCAGAATATATAAATTCATACCCACCTAACTAATGAAAACTATATTTATTCTCACGGCTTTCCCAGTAAAAAGCTTAAATTGGTGATTCGTTCACTAAACTGTCATTTATAGAACAACCAATGAAGAAAGAGATTGAAATTTCACCCAGAATGTGAATTCTGAAGCTCTGATTGCTTTATACATCTGAATCTCTTCACCAAATGAACCGATTCATGGAGTTGTTTATGCACAACATCATAATGAAACAGAGTGAGTCGTTTCTGACTCGTTAACTCAGTGATTCAGTTCGCAATCCCGACT
This sequence comes from Trichomycterus rosablanca, assembly GCF_030014385.1. Taxonomy (NCBI): domain Eukaryota; kingdom Metazoa; phylum Chordata; class Actinopteri; order Siluriformes; family Trichomycteridae; genus Trichomycterus; species Trichomycterus rosablanca. The sequence goes on from NC_085992.1 coordinate 51,310,852, forward strand.
CTAAAGAACAATTTCGTAAATGCTCAGCGGGATCAAACAGCATAACGGGCCGGTTTAATGTCGAGTTTTTTATTGTTTTCATTTTTTGTTTTTTACTCAGTAACGGATGTTATTTAAAATGTAGCGAATTACAATTCTTAATACAAAACATACTTAAGTAAAAGTAAAATTACAGGTTGTAAAATCTACTTTAAAAAGTACAAGTACACAAAAAAACTACTCAATTACAGTAACGCGAGTAAATGTAATTCCTTACTTTCCACCTCTGAAAATCATGTAGTGTGAACTACGCATTACCGGCAGGCCGGGCACCTATACAGACAACAATCGGCTCGTCTGCGAGTGGGCTGTAGGGATTCCTCATAATTAATGCAGTATATGTGAGTATAAGTAATGCAAAATATGTGAACACCCTCTTTATTACTGAGTGTAAACTGTAAAGCTTATAAAACTCTATTTTCTAAGTTTGGTGTGGATGAATTCCAGAGTCCTGAGCTGAACCCCTCTAAAATGTTAGGATAAATAGAAATGTGCACATCATGAAGCTATTTAAACATGATGGAGCTTAAATCACACCACAATCAGGGGCCTATAATTATAAATATTATAAATATTATAAATGTTTTCATTTTTCTGCTCTGTGGGGATGAAATATGAATCTCTGATGTTGAAAATCTGGTTCGGTGCGTTCGGAGGACCAAAGTGTTCCAACACTCGCACATAAAACTGAAACTAAATTAAAACTCTGTATTAAAGTGGACAAGCTCCCAGAGTCAGTGCCAAATAAGGCACCAAAGAGCTTTTACTGAATATAAGATTACTAAAAAATCAACCTAAATTTTGCACTTAATGAAAATGCCCGGTATAAATGGCACACTTGCTGTTTTATTTCAGATCTAACGGCTCTTCTCTCCATCGGCGTGACCTTTTGTACCCGAGCATTTTCCTTATTTAGGTTCGGTGCGTTTTCCAATTTCCAGGTCCCACCCAGGAAGATTAAGGAGCCGCCCGGATCATCGTGAGCACCCCGGTGACGGATTGCAAACGGGCCGAATTCTGACAACGAGAGAGTTTGGGTTCATTCAGGAAAATTGGGAGCTTTGTTTGTGACCCGAGGGTTCTCAGACCTGCCAAACGCTGAAGATTAAAGTGAAAGATTTGAAAGGAATGTTGGTTTGTGCAGAGAAAACGGCCCTCCGACACCCTGAGAACCAGCCTAATTTACAGAGGGTGTTAAGCAGAGTCGTATTACGCACTGAAACTGGGCACCAGTAGAGGTACTGAGTCCAAAATGACCTTGTGAGTTCCTTATTTAGACTGTGTGGCAGAGACTGACTTTACCAGCCATCTAAGACCTCTAATGAGAAATTTTTTATCAATACACTGATCAGCCATAACATTAAAACCACCTCCTTGTTTCTACACTCACTGTTCATTTTATCAGCTCCACTTACCATATAGAAGCACTTTGTAGTTCTACAATTACTGATTGTATTCCATCTATTTCTCTACATGCATTGTTACCCCCTTTCCCAGGACCACCACAGAGCAGGTATTATTTAGGTGGTGGATGATTCTCAGCACTGCAGTGACACTGACATGGTGGTGGTGTGTTAGTGTGTGTTGTGCTGGTATGAGTGGATCAGACACAGCAGTGCTGCTGGAGTTTTTAAACACCGTGTCCACTCACTGTCCACTCTATTAGACACTCCTACCTAGTCGGTCCACCTTGTAGATGTAAAGTCAGAGACGATCGCTCATCTATTGCTGCTGTTTGAGTCGGTCATCTTTTATACCTCCATCAGTGGTCACAGGACGCTGCCCACGGGGCGCTGTTGGCTGGATATTTTTGGTTGGTGGACGATTCTCAGTCCAGCAGTGACAGTAAGGTGTTTAAAAACTCCAGCAGCACTGCTGTGTCTGATCCACTCATACCAGCACAACACACACTAACACACCACCACCATGTCAGTGTCACTGCAGTGCTGAGAATCATCCACCGCCTAAATAATACCGGCTCTGTGGGGGGTCCTGTGGGGGTCCTGACCATTGAAGAACAGCATGAAAGGGGGCTAACAAAGCATGTAGAGAAACAGATGGACTACAGTCAGTAGTTGTAGAACTACAAAGTGCTTCTATATGGTAAGTGGAGCTGATAAAATGGACAGTGAGTGTAGAAACAAGGAGGTGGTCATAATGTTATGGCTGATCAGTATACATACATTCAGTTTTATGTCTTTTTAAGCAGAATCGAAGGATCTTTAACGTTTATACCTCGTCGTCATGATCAGGATCAGTTGTGACGCTCTCACCTTTAATGTTTTCTGTCTCTCTTTGAGTACAGTAGGCAGGAGGAGGACGACTATTAGAAGCAGATTCTTTCTCCACTGTTAGTGAATGACCTTAAATCTTCTATTATTATTGTCATGACCATTTTCTGTCTGTCTTGTTTACTTTGTCTGTGCCAGAAGAATAAAACACGAACTGAAACACCATCAACACAAATGATGCTGCAATCACTATGGACCTCTTGCACAATGTAGCGTGACGTATGTTTACTTCTGACTAGCGCCTGTTACACAGCTATACATCTAATCTTACCAATTTTGTATTAATATATAGTGTTATTTATATTCAGTGTTATTTACATTTACATATACAATTTTGGCATTTAGCAGAATTATTATGGGAGCTCCTGCCAGGAGGGCGTTGCAGTCGTCCAGCCGTGAGATTACAAGTGACTGGACCAGAATCTGAGTGGCTTCCATGGAGAGAAATGGCCGAATCTTCCTGATGTTGTACAGGAGGAACCGGCACCATCTTGTCATGTTGGCTACATGAGGAGAGAAGGTCAGCTGGTTATCCAGGGTGACACCAAGACTTCTTACATTATCAGATGGCCTGATCTGGGAGTCATCAAGAGAGATGACTAGGTCCTGGGTTGGAGACTGCATGTCTTAAAACTAGTGGGAAACCCACCAAGACACGGGGAGAACATGCAAACTTCAGCTGGGAATCGAACCCAGGACCTTCGTGCTGTGAGGCGACAGTGCTACCCATCGAGCCTTCGTGCCGCCCTCAATACAATTTCAGACACACTTCCCCAGCCCCTTAATTATAGTCGTTTTTCTATACTAATTAGTCAAGTCAAGTCAACTTTATGTATATAGCGCTTTTTACAATAGACATTGTCTCAAAGCAGCTTTACAAAATCCAGGACCAACAGATACAAAAACCCCTGTTGAGCAAGCCGAGGGCGACTGTGGCAAGGAAAAACTCCCTGAAAATTACAGGAAGAAACCTTGAGAGGAACCAGACTCAGCAGGGCCCATCCTTCTTGGGTGGTCTGGAGGAAACTTTAAATAAATAGGATTTACACAAATCATACAAACACAGAATAAATGATCTAAAAGTTATAACTGGCAATAAATAAATAAATAAATAATAATAGAGTTATTATTCGGTCTAGTCTTTAATAAAGTCTGTAGTTAGTTCTTGTCATTCTTGGTGCAATTACTCCAAAACCATCACATCCGGCAGGAGCAGCATCGTTGGCACGGCAGTCTCGACTTTAATCCTTAACCTCGGCGGGTAAACAGGTTTCCATCAGAATGCCCTCGGGGTAAAACAATAGAGAATGTAGTTAATAATGTACAATGCTAGTTGAGTAAAACAGTTTTACAGAGAGTTTTAGACTCCGGCAGCCCTAATTATTACAGCAGAACTAAAAGGGAGAGCGAGCAGGTAACAAGGTCATGAAGGCTTTCACAGGACATCAGCGCCCACCTCTCCTACCCAAACCGGAGTGATCAGACAAGAGAAGCAGAACGACAGCAACCCAACATCCCTGATCACCACAAGTTTCTATCACCAAGAACCTCCCAGCTCTGCGCCTTTGTCTATACTAATCAAAAGCCTGAGAAAATAAACATGTTTTTAGTCTAGACTTAAACATTGAGACGTGTCCGAATCCCGAACAGAGGCAGGAAGATTATTCCAGAGTTGTGGAGCTTTGTATGAAAATGCTCTTCCACCAGCTGTGGTCTTTTTAATTCTAGGAACTATAAGTAACCCTGCATCTTGTGAACGAAGTGGACGCGCTGGGTTGTAGTGATTAATAAGTTCACTCAGATACTGTGGAGCCAGACCATGTAGCGCTTTATAGGTTAGTAAAAGTATTTTGTAATCAATGTGGAATTTAACTGGCAGCCAGTGTAGAGATGATAGAACAGGACTGATATGATCAAATTTTTTAGTTCTAGTTAGCACTCGAGCTGCTGCATTTTGAACTAACTGGAGTTTGTTTATGGATCTACCAGAGCATCCAGTTAGAAGAGCATTACAATAATCTAAACAAGAAGTTATAAACGCATGGATCAGTTTTTCAGCGTCATTAACAGATAATATATTTCTTATTTGAGAAATATTACGCAAATGATAGAAAGCAACTCTATTTATTAGTTGTGAGGTAAATCGAGTCAAAAGCTGATTTGAAAAAAACCTTTTCTGGGTTCATTACAGCTTCTTACATCAGCAGACCCCCTGCTAGACGAGATATCTACAGATCTAAGCTTGTTTGTCATGACGACTGGGTCAGGAGATATTTCTGGGTCATCAGGGGTCCGTCTGAGCCGTCGGAAAGCTCGGTCTGTTTTCGTTTGGTAAACAGATGGAGCCGAGTCTGACCCTTGAAGCGCCGTGGTCTTCATTTATTTAATAGTAAATTAATAAACACACACACACATCAGTGCCTTTATACACTGAAAAGTCACACAACTGGATAATAAAAATGCTCCTTTATTCTCAAACGGACCTTAATGTTAAACTGTTGGAGATATTTCAGGTCCCCGTGGGTCTGCAGCGAGGTTAAAGCAGTAAACAGTATGAGGCGTGCTTCAGTGGACTAAATCTGTCCTGGATAAAAGCTCCGTGGTCAAGACGAGTCCACAGGGTTATACGACCAACAAACTAGTGTATTCTCACACTGAATAAATGAGAGAAATAATCCCTCATCAGGAAGTTATTATATTAACAAAGCCGCATATTCTACAGTAATTGGCGCCCTGCATGTAATACTCAGTCCAGCCTCCATTGATCTGCTCCAGTAATGAATTATACATCATTAAAGGACACAGAGTAAAGTGTCATATATACACCGATCAGCCATAACATTAAAACCACCCCCCTGTTTCTACACTCACTGTCCATTTTATCAGCTCCACTTACCATATAGAAGCACTTTGTAGTTCTACAATTACTGACTGTAGTCCATCTGTTTCTCTACATGCTTTGTCAGGACCCCCACAGGACCCCCACAGAGCAGGTATTATTTAGGTGGTGGATGATTCTCAGCACTGCAGTGACACTGACATGGTGGTGGTGTGTTAGTGTGTGTTGTGCTGGTATGAGTGGATTAGACACAGCAGCGCTGCTGGAGTTTTTAAATACAGTGTCCACTCACCGTCCACTCTATTAGACACTCCTAGCTAGTCGGTCCACCTTGTAGATGTAAAGTCAGAGACGATCGCTCATCTATTGCTGCTGTTTGAGTCGCTCATCTTCTAGACCTTCATCAGTGGTCACAGGACGCTGCCCACAGGGCGCTGTTGGCTGGGTATTTTTGGCTGGTGGACGATTCTCAGTCCAGCAGTTACAGTGACCACTGTTCTGTTAAGGCTTTCCACAAGATGTTTTATGTGTCTGCGGGAATTTGTGCCTACTTTGTCCAAGCCAGGCTCTGATGTTGGGTGAGAAGGCTGGATTTACATTTACATTTGACTTTTTCAGCATTTAGCAGATGCTTTTATCCAAAGTGACCTACAGTACTGTGACATTACATTGTCCAAGCAATTGAGGGTTGAGGGCCTTGCTTAAGGGACCAACAGTGTCAACGTGGCAGTGCTGGGGCTTGAACCAGCAACTTTTCAATTACTAGTCGGTACCTTAACCACTAGGCTACAACTTCCTTAGGGTTTGCAGATGATAGATGGTATGTGATACCAACACGCAAGTTAATATTGTTGGGCGCCTCACAGCAAGAAGGTCCTGGGTTCGATCCCCAGGCGGGGCGGTCCGGGTCCTTTCTGTGTGGAGTTTGCATGTTCTTGCCGTGTCTGCATGGGTTTCCTCCCACAGTCCAAAAACATGCAGTCAGGTTAATTGGAGGCACTGAATTGCCCTATAGGTGAATGTGTATATGTGTGTGTGTTTCTGCCCTGGGATGGACCCCAGTCCATGGTGTTACTGTGTGCCTTGCGCCCATTGAAAAGCTGGGATAGGCTCCAGCACCCCCCCGTGACCCTAATTGAATAAGCGGTTAAGAAAGTGAGTAAGTGGGTGTATCAGATTTCTAAAGTCTGGATCCTTGACTACAGAGAACGATTGGTTATTCAGCGCTATGATTTGCCCCGTAATTGTTTGCATATTTTAACTGCAATAGTGCGGGATGCTGGCTTGTGCCCGACTCTGTGCCCGACTCTGCGCCTTTGTTTAAAGTGTCAAATTTCGCATATTCAGCGGGGTGATGCTGTTTTAAACGACTTATTTAATTCGTTGTTCTGAATGTTTTGGGAGTCATTCCTTCACTGCTTACTCTCACCGTGTGTGTAAATGTGACCGGCACAGAATCCGTTACATATGAGACTGATTGATTATGATTCCGATCACCGGCCGATCGATCGATCGGTGCATCTCTGGTATCGACCGTATAGCGCTCTTGTTTTCTGTCGATGCCCAAGTGGATCGTTTCTGTCCTAATAGAATTTTGATTGTACGATGGTGCACGGAATGACCGGGTATATATGGGGTCAGAGATTTTGCTCCGAACCCCCGAATGAGCAGAACAAATAAATAAAGAGAAACGTACAGAGACTGTACGACTGTATGAATTATTCCTGTCAGGTGGAATCGGGAGGAAGAAAGTGGTTTTCTATAAAACATTTCCAGCGTTTTTATGACAGTATGAATACAAGCTGCAGCAAAATGTTCTGAGTCCTTCATACAGACTGGTATTGATTTTACCGTGCACCTCACATCCATTATTCAGTTCTTCTCTTTTCCTCTGTTATTAAATGGTAAATATGAGGGGTTTTGAAACGATAACAGTGCTGTTGTTTTGTGAAAACTAATCACCTCCATTTCTCCGAATCATTCCTCATTTTTTGCACGATGTACCGATATATAAAGCAGATTTTCTTTCCCAATAAAGCTTCCATTGTTTCCAGCATATAAAACAGGTAAAGCTTCTTTACTTCCTCTATAATCCGTTTTTCATCGACCGTAAAGCAATCTCTGAGCGCTGAGACCTGATTTAGAAGTTTTAAGCTTTAACTGTTATTCTGCGAAGTGCTGAGTGATAAATCTAATCTTTCGTTTACATTTTTACTAGTTTAAAAGTTCCTGCAGTTTCCTAAAGCAAATCAGTGTTTCAGAGTGTTCAGATCGCTGTACTGTACTGTCTGTCTAAAAACCTAGTGACCCGCCCTGCTCCCCTACTACCTACCTGATCAGCTCCTCAGTAGAGAGGATTCTAATAAGACACGGAGCTCATAATCAGATTATTTAAACGCTCTACTTATACAGAGATACACAGAGATATTGCACAATATGAGGAGATTTGTACCCTTAAACCTCATCAGCGTGGTGAATCTGAGCTGAATCTGCATCAGTGTGGAATAAGCGTCAGATCCAGGGTTACAGCTCCACATGTATCTGTGTTTATCTGGATTTTCCTCCCTGTTTCACTTTTAAACTTGTGTTACAGCTCCAGCTTCTGAGAAATGGTGAGAATCAGAATCAGCTTCTCCCAGAGTCTAAAACGCTTCTGGTTGAAAATAAAGCTTAACGTGGTTTAATGTAGTAAAAGAAGGAGACAGGAGCACTAAACTTCTCTTCATTATTACTGCTCATAAGTTCCTCCACTAATCACATTCCTCACTCGCTGTTTTACTACAATAAGTCACGCTAAGTTTTGTGCACTGCAAAAAGCGGTTTTGTCACTTTTAAGAAGCGTCAGGAAACAATAAAGAACTAAAACTAAAGTGCAGCTTTAATTGAATTTTTATTGATGTGTAACTGTTTGTAATTGTATTTCAGTGTGTTTATATTATATTTGTGTTATTTTTAGTGTTTAAGTGTCAAAAACAACCTCATTATTTTACATGAGACTAAAATATCTGCAGCTCCACGGGACCATGGACGCATTAACAGGTTTCACAAACAGCCTTATGGGGAAAAATACCTCGAAACTCAACGTCTTTAAAACTGGACGCCACTCCCAGAACCGACTGACCGCTGTACTTGTAGTTATAATATTGATTATACAGAAGTGTATAAAATTAATCAGATTTGGTATTAAATGAATTTGTACTGGACTTGATAAAGCTTAGAGATTTGAGAATAATTTTTGACTTTGGCTAGTTTACTAATTAAAAATTTCGAATTAACAGAAAAATCTGTTTCTACAGATAAACGAACGTTTCTTTTAGAAAATTATTTTCTCAGCATGATCACGGCATTGTGTAAATTGTACGTTAAATAAGAGCCTGAGCTTCAGTCTTATTCATTTATACATCGTCTCATTTAATAAAAGCACTTTCACACAGTTGGTAAATATATATATATATATATACTGGTGCTGGTCATAAAATTAGAATATCATGAAAAAGTTGATTTATTTCAGTAATTCCATTCAAAAAGTAAAACTTGTATATTATATTCATTCATTACACACAGACTGATATATTTCAAATGTTTATTTCTTTTAATGTTGATGATTATAACTGACAACTAATGAAAACCCCAAATTCAGTATCTCAGAAAATTAGAATATTGTGACAAGGTACAATATTGAAGACACCTGGTGCCACACTCTAATCAGCTAATTAACTTAAAACCTGCAAAGGCCTTTAAATGGTCTCTCAGTCTAGTTCTGTAGGATACACAATCATGGGGAAGACTGCCGACCTGACAGTTGTCCAAAAGACGACCATTGACTTGCACAAGGAGGGCAAGACACAAAAGGTCATTGCTAAAGAGGCTGGCTGTTCACAGAGCTCTGTGTCCAAGCACATTAATAGAGAGGCGAAGGGAAGGAAGATGTGGTAGAAAAAAGTGTACAAGCAATAGGGATAACCGCACCCTGGAGAGGATTGTGAAACAAAACCCATTCAAAAATGTGGGGGAGATTCACAAAGAGTGGACTGCAGCTGGAGTCAGTGCTTCAAGAACCACCACGCACAGACGTATGCAAGACATTTCAGCTGTCGCATTCCTTGTGTCAAGCCACTCTTGAACAAGAGACAGCGTCAGAAGCGTCTCGCCTGGGCTAAAGACAAAAAGGACTGCTGAGTGGTCCAAAGTTATGTTCTCTGATGAAAGTAAATTTTGCATTACCTTTGGAAATCAAGGTCCCAGAGTCTGGAGCAAGAGAGGAGAGGAACAGAATCCACGTTGCTTGAGGTCCAGTGTAAAGTTTCTACAGTCAGTGATGGTTTGGAGTGCCATGTCATCTGCTGGTGTCGGTCCACTGTGTTTTCTGAGGTCCAAGGTCGACGCAGCCGTCTACCAGGAAGTTTTAGAGCACTTCATGCTTCCTGCTGCTGACCAACTTTATGGAGATGCAGATTTCATTTTCCAACAGGACTTGGCACCTGCACACAGTGCCAAAGCTACCAGTACCTGGTTTAAGGACCATGGTATCCCTGTTCTTAATTGGCCAGCAAACTCGCCTGACCTTAACCCCATAGAAAATCTATGGGGTATTGTGAAGAGGAAGATGCGATACGCCAGACCCAACAATTCAGAAGAGCTGAAGGCCACTATCAGAGCGACCTGGGCTCTCATAACACCTGAGCAGTGTCACAGACTGATGGACTCCATGCCACGCCGCATTGCTGCAGTAATCCAGGCAAAAGGAGCCCCAACTAAGTATTGAGTTCTGTACATGCTCATACTTTTCATCTTCATACTTTTCAGTTGGCCAACATTTCTAAAAATCTTTTTTTGTATTGGTCTTAAGTAATATTCTAATTTTCTGAGATACTGAATTTGGGGTTTTCATTAGTTGTCAGTTATAATCATCAACATTAAAAGAAATAAACATTTGAAATATATCAGTCTGTGTGTAATGAATGAATATAATATACAAGTTTCACTTTTTGAATGGAGTTACTGAAATAAATCAACTTTTTCGTGATATTCTAATTGTATGACCAGCACCAGTATATATATATATATATATATATATATATATATATATATATATATATATTAGGGCTGTCAAAGGATTAAATTTTTTAATCGCGATTAATCTCAGAATTTCATATAGTTAATCACGATTAATCACATTTTTTAAAAATCTGTGTAAATGTTATAGAAAACAAGGATTTTTAAGTGAAATGTTACAATTAAAATGGTGAACACATTTTATGCTAAATGTACTTATGTTAAAAACTGCTGGGACAAGAGAAAACTGTAAGGAAGTTTTATTCACTCACATACTAGGCAGTAATACTATCCAGCAGAGACCCTTGACTTCGTATATATGCAGACATTACAAGTCTCCCGGAAGTTCCGGGAGTCTCCCGCATATACATAGCGACTCCCTGATGCCCACAAATCAGATAAAATCTCCCGGAATCTAGAACGAGCACCGAAGAGAGCGCGCACACACACACGCAGGCGACACAGACTTTTTTCCCCGGTCGCATATTAAATTCGTTATCTAATATACAATCTAGTGCACTGTGTAGGGAACATAAATCAATAGTTTAATATACCGTCTAGCGCACTAAGTAGGGAACATAAATTCATATCTAAAATAATATCTAGTGCACCATGTAGGGAACCTAAATCAGTTTTTTTTGTGGTCCCGGGGAGGGGGCGTGTCCGGGGTGTGTGTGTGTGTGTGTGTGTAATCTTCTGGGTACCTCCCGGAAATGAGTTTTTACAACTTGCAATGTCTGGATGACTCGCAGGGCCAAAAAGAATTTACGTTAACGGCACTATTTTTTTAAATCGCGTTAAATTGAGATGAAAGATTGAGAAGAAAACAATGTCAGATTGTAGGTTAAAATTTCTCCATCAGCAAACATTGTAGATCAGCGGTGCTTCAGGTGGGATAAGGCGTAGTTATTGTATCGTGACAATGGTTTGATGGACGTTTCTACACGAAGTGAGTGTGTTTTGACCCTTTGGTGCTTCCATAGTTCATGGAATAGCATGCTTGGCTAACGACTCCTGTTCATACAGGGTGGGAATAAAGACGGATAGGGAGCTCATAACTGATGCAGTTACGACCCCTGCTGGCTGATTGACGGAGTCTGCACAGAGTTGAGGAATAATCCTGATCAGGGTGTGGCTCTCCGTGCACAAAGCTGATCTGCACATTAACTCACCTCGTGCAGGTGAAAAGATGCAGTCGGCTACTGCTCACGTGTCGGAGGGGGCGTGTGACAATCTTGCTCTCCTCAATCGGGGCAGGGGTCAGCACCAGTCGAGAAAAAGCCTGGAATTGCTCTCAGGCCCGAGCATACGATCGATTTCCACCCCGTCCAGTTCTACACCGCCGGACCCACTCAGACTGGGACCAGGATGAAGCAGTGGGACAAATGAAGCGGTGCTGAAGAGGGAGCGTGCAGGATGGATGAAGCTGTAGTGTTTTGTATTCTGGGCTCACGCTTGGCGCTGATAAAGCTCTCGGACATTCTTATCTTCCTCTGGGAGAGAAAACAACAGAGGAGCCTGAGCTGGAAATGAAGATGATGAAACAAGTGAGAGAGAAAAATGAGAGAGCGCTGGAGTCCGGCGGGGAGGGATGGAGTCCAGCAGGGAGGACTCACGTTCATCGATTTGCTTCAAACAATATCAGTAGCTCAGAGGTTTCCTCCTCCAGGACTGAGAGTTTATATACTGTATACACCGATCAGCCATAACATTAAAACCACCTCCTTGTTTCTACACTCACTGTTTATTTTATCAGCTCCACTTACCATATAGAAGCACTTTGTAGTTCTACAATTACTGACTGTAGTCCATCTGTTTCTCTACATACTTTGTTAGCCCCCTTTCACCCTGTTTTTCAATTGTCAGAATTATTTAGGTGGTGGATGATTCTCAGCACTGCAGTGACACTGACATGGTGGTGGTGTGTTAGTGTGTGTTGTGCTGGTATGAGTGGATCAGACACAGCAGTGCTTATGGAGTTTCTAAACACCTCACCGTCACTGCTGGACTGAGAATAGTCCACCAACCAAACAAACCCAGTCAACAGCGCCCCGTGGGCAGCGTCCTGTGTCCGCTGATGAAGGTCTAGAAGATGACCGACTCAAACAGCAGCAATAGATGAGCGATCGTCTCTGACAGGTGGACCGACTAGGTAGGAGTGTCTAATAGAGTGGACAGTGAGTGGACACAGTATTTAAAAACTCCAGCAGCGCTGCTGTGTCTGATCCACTCATACCAGCACAACACACCAGCACCATGTCAGTGTCACTGCAGTGCTGAGAATCATCCACCACCTAAATAATACCTGCTCTGTGGTGGTCCTGTGGGGGTCCTGACCATTGAAGAACAGACACATGCAGAGAAACAGACGGACTTCAGTCAGTAATTGTAGAACTACAAAGTGCTTCTATATAGTAAGTGGAGCTGGCTACAGAAACAGCTGTTGTGGTGGTTACTGAGAAGCTTCATGCAGCCAAACTTTCATCAGTCCTCATTCTTCTTCACCTTTGCAGACCTCTGAAGTGAATCACAGCACTCTCTCCAACCTTGGAGTAACTGGTTCGGCATGGCAATGGATGGCCTTCTTCCTGGAAGGGCATGCTCCATGCAACTGGTGTCTTTCAGGGCTTTGTACTTGGCCCACTTCTTTTCTCTATCTACACCCGCTCTCTGGGTAAGGTCATAGCCTCCCATGGCTTCTCCTACCACTCATATACAGATGACACTCAGCTCATTCTGTCCTTTCCTCCTTCAGACACACAAGTCTCAGCTCGCATCTCAGCATGTCTGCGAGATATCTCACAGTGGATGTCGGCTTATCATCTAAAACTTAATCCCAGCAAGACAGAGATGTTACTTATTCCTGGAGATCAATCTCCAACCCAGGACTTAGTCTGTCTGCAGCAGTCTGCGAATCGGCTTCATAAATCTTGTGGAAAGCTTCCTTGTGGAGTGGGGACCGTTATGGCTCAATTTACGGACATTTCATAATGTCTAAGCTTATGAAAGCGGATGTTCACAGCTGCAACGTTGTGGGAAAGCTTTTGAAAAGGTTCTCTACCACATCAAGGGCTCAAGAGTGGTGGGGTTTCAACCAGGAACCTCCTATAACTATAACTGCCCTTCTTATAACAGTTTAACAGTTTGTAGATGCCAGACCGGCTGCTAGCACCACTGAGGATGGGCAAAACAGCCTAGAAACTCAATGGCAGTCCCAAGCTGGGATAAAAATAAGGGGTTACGTCAGGAAGGGAGTCTGGAACGCAGATCAGAGGTCTAACAGGTCGAATTTCTCCCATTGAGGTGAATTGGCTGCTTCAGTATGGCTGGAACACTTGCCAGCAGGTTGGCATCGTTTCAGACCCGATTAAAGCCAAAACCTTTGATTAAAAGTCAAGGTTGTTCCCTCACTAAAACATAATAGTGCCCCGTACGCTCGGGTAATAAATCACAACCTAAACACTTCTCACCGGGTGGAAGTAATGAGCGAGTCCCTGGGTACAAAACCCAACGCCCCTGCGAACGACACGTGGCGGCAGAGCAGCGCTCCTAATTTCCACCACCGGTTAATCTATAGAGAACGTCCCTGCACTGTAGGTAATCACATTCCTGCGGAGAGCAAAATCAGCTCGGGTTCAGATCCTGTAGAGCTTTTAGTGTGAAGAGTCGATCCAGGATCAGCGGTCGATGAAGAGCCGAGAGGAATCACGGCACGGTGAGAGATCAGCCGGTGTGGAGACGATTCTCACAGAGTGCAGTCAATAAACCGTCAACCGAGACCACGATCACCTGACCACTACGTTTCTCCAACAGAAACACTGATGAGCTACAGTATACGTGAGAATGAAAGAGGGTGCAGGTGCAAAAAGTGAAAGGATGTTTTTCTTAAATGGGCCGAGACAGAAAGAGTTAGTTGGTTAGACTGGTAACCAGTTAACTCTTATGTTTAAGCAGGAAAAACACTTTCCCCAATAAACTAACATTAAAAATTCACTTCATGTCATGATTGCTCTGAATTGGGGTCCTTCTAAATTCACGGGAAAATGTGTTTAATTTTGCTTAAAAGCTTAATTATTTTGGTAGTTTTTTTGGTTTGTTGGTAGTTTTTTTTATTGGTAGTTTTATAGTAGATTTTTTGTTTGGTTGGTAGTTTTTTGGGTTGATGGGTATTTTTTTTGGTTGGTTGTTTTTTTTTTTTTTATTGTTTGGTAGTTTTTTTATTGGTTGGTAGTTTTTTTGGTTGGTTGGTAGTTTTTTTGATTGGTTGGTAAGTTTTCTTTGGTTGGTCAATTGGTAGATTTTTTTTGATTGGTTGGTTTAGTTTTTTGGGTTGATTAGTAGTATTTTAGTTTGTGGGTTGATTGGAAGTTTTTTCGGTTGGTTGGTAGGGTTTTTTTGGTTGGTTAATTGGTAGGTTTTGTTAGATTGGTTGGTTTAGTTTTTTTGGGTTGATTGGTAGTTTTTGAGTTTGTGGGTTGATTGGTTGGTTGGTAGTTTTTTTGGGTTGATTAGTAGTATTTTAGTTTGTGGGTTGATTGGTAGTTGTTTTGGCTGGTTGGTTAGTTGGTAGTTTTTTTATTGGTTGGTAGGATTTTTTGATTGGTTGGTAGGTTTTTTTGGTTGGTTGTCTGAACAGCATCACTACAGCATTGAAAAGTCACACAAGTTACACTAACTTAATTATGATGCTGTAATAATTGTTAGGACGCCTCATATTGCTCCCAATAGTTCATACACTACACAAATAAAAACAATAAATCACGATACACAAACCTTTTGTTTCACTGCAAACTGTATCACACAGAAAACTGCTCATTTCACTGGATGTGATGTAATTTTCACAGTGGTGAACTCATTATGTATTTAATACATCACATTTTTATTGGATTTTTATAATTATAAGACTTCTTCTTCTACATCTCAGCTTATAGATATAGATATCTAGATATAATTCAGTCCTGCATCGTACTAAACTGCAGGCAGCATTTTTATTTCAACCAAAGCGGCTAACATGTAGCGGCGCGGTACTCGACACACCTCAGATTATAATAATCTGATAATCATCTGTTTGTGGAAATCCTCACTGTGAGGAAGATGAACCGAGGAAACACAAAAGCATCCGGCTACAAGCCTTCACATCCAAACCCTGAACACCAGCGCATCACTGGTGGAGCATGATGGGATCTCTGGATCAGGTAGATAAAGAAAACACAGCGAGTCTGAGCAGTAACTCCAGTCCTGAGAATCCAGATTCAATTTATTGATCCTGACTGATACAGAAACAGAGACGTAAAGAAAATCATCCATCAGTGAGGAGTGTAATGTACTCTTAATTTACCACGACACGTTTAAAGGTCGTGCAAAATAAACTTAAATACAGAAACACACGGAGAAACACAGTAATGTTTTATATTTTCATTTATTTTTTATTTATTTATTTGGTTCTGTTTTTTACTTTCCAATGTAATAATCTGTATTTTTTAACATTTTAAATTCATGAGCTCTCGTTATGCATTAGTGCACGTGCACCGCCGTGCCTACGGTTTCAAATTATTCACATTTTAATATGAAACTGCTTCTTTAGAGAAGCTCTGAGGGAACGATTTTCCTACCTGCTGATATCTGGTTATACTTCAGTCTGCAGGACACGTTCACCAACACCGTTACCATGAATTTATCATGGGGGGGCAAATATACACTGTTCTACCCTCTACTACATCTTACACAGCATCACAGTGATCGACACTTTAATAAGTTACTGGTGAATATTTTAGCATATAACCATTTATTTATGGATGGATGTAGAGAGGAATGGATGGGTTTCTTGGTTGGTTGTTTTTTGTTTGTTTGGTTTTTTTTTTTTTGCTTGGTTAGTAGTTTTTGGCTGGCCAATTCTTTGTTATGTTGATTTTTTTGTTTGTTTGTTTTTTGTTTGTTTTATTGTTTTTTTTTTTTTGATTGGTTAGTAGTTTTTTGGCTGGCTGATTCTTTGTTATGTTGATTTTTTTGTTTGGTTGGTTGTTTTTTGTTATTTTTTGGTTGGTTGTTTTTTGTTTGATTGGTTGTTTTATTGGTTGGTTAGTAGTTTTTTGGCTGGCTGATTTTTTGGTTTTGTTTTTTGTTGTTTGCTTTTTTGGTTGTTTGGTTGGTGTGTTTTTTGTTGGTTGTTTTTTTTGTTGGTTGTTTTTTTTGTTTGTTTGGTTGGTGTGTTTTTTGTTGGTTGTTTTTTTTGTTGGTTGTTTTTTTTGTTTGTTTGGTTGCTTGGTTGTTTGTCTTTTGGTTGGTAGGTTGTTTTTTTGAGTGTAACGTATTAGGGCTAGGACGAGACAAGAGGGGGTGGGGACACACGCAGAGATGAGTTACAAAATGTTTATTGGTAATTAATAGAAACGCAAGACAGGGGTACACAAGAGAAGACAAACACACAACCTATGCTAAATGCTAATGCTAAACACAAGAAACAAGAACCTAAACCCTAAGCTAGGCTATCACATGCAACCTGACTAACACAGGACATCAACTAGACTAAACACTAAACATGGACAAGAGAACGGACTAACAAGAAGCACGGCCTAACAGGACAATAGCAAACATGAGCTTGGAACCCAGCAAACCAAAGTCAAATTCAAAATAATCCCCAACTGCCATGAGCCTATTACCTCAAACGAGGTTCAGCTGTGGCTAATTAGCAGAGGACCAATCACAGTAAGGGGGCGTTGGCTTGCCCCTGAAAACAAACTTCTCCAACATGTGCTCCTGGAGAGAGGGGCGTGGCACGTAAACATGAGGTCTGGGAACACAGAGGCTGGATTTGTGACATTTAGTTGGTTGGTTGTTTTTTGGTGGTTTGGTAGGTTGTGTTTAGTAGGTTGGTTGTTTTATTTGGTTGGTTGGTGTGTTGGTTTTTTTTGGTTGGTTGTTTTTTTATTGGTTGGTTGTTTTTTGTGTTAGGTTGTTTTTTAGTTGGATGGTTGTTAGGTTGTGTTTGGTTCATTGTTTTTTGGTTGGTTGTTAGGTTGTGTTTAGTTGGTTGTGTTTAGTTGGTTTGGATTTCTTGATTGGTTCGTTGTTTTTGGTTGGTTGTTAGGTTGTTTTATTTGTTTGGTTGTTTTTTAGTTGGTTGGTTGGTTGTTTTTTAGTTGGTTGGTTGTTAGGTTGTGTTTAGTTGGTTGTTTTTGGTTAGTTGTTAGATTGTGTTTATTTGGTTTGGATTTTTTGATTGGTTCGTTGTTTTTGGTTAGTTGTTAATTTGGTGGGTTTTGGTCGTTTTGGTTTGTTTGTTTTGTGGCTGCTGTTAGGCAGGACGACACATTTCAGCGTTTGTCTGAGGAGTAATAATACATTGGAATTTTTGATAGAACATTTTGAGAGGTGTAACCCAAAAATAACATAAAATATACAGTAACAAAAACATTTAATCTTATTAAACACTCATGTGCTGGTGCATGGAATACTACAGGAAGTGAAGCAACAGGTTCATTATCTGAGTGGACTAAACTCCACACTCAGAGCTGCTCAGATAATAAATATATTATTATTATAAATATATTTATCTACCACATAATGAGCATACGTATGAGCTGTAGGGGTCACATGACTTGGTCACTGGTTGTGTTTTTGTGTTTTTTAAACTAACAGGGTTATTTCAGTAATAATGAGGTGTGTGGTGTGTGGTGTGTGTGTGTGTGTGTGTGTGTGTGTGTGTGTGTGGTTTTGTAGGTATTTCTACTTGAGGAAATAAAAACAACCACCTAATTAGGACAAGAAACCTTGTGAGGACTAAAACCTCGGCCCCCACAATGCATCATAAACCAATGTGAGTACTTTGCTGCTCTGGTTTTCCTCTCACATCTCAGAAACATGCAGAAAGGTCAATAAACTGATGAAAATTGGCCCTAGCTGTACGTCAGTGAGTGAACGAGTGAGTTAGCTAGTTAGTTAGTTTGTGGATGACACCAGACCTAATGGAGCAGCTGGTGAATGTGAATGTAAATGAATGAGTGAATGGAATTGTGTGTTGCAGTGTGATGGAGTGATGCTCTATCTGACGTGTCTTCCCATGATTCAGTGCGGTTGGTTTATAAATCGTGCTTTTGGGGACCTGGAAGTGTCATGTTTTTGTCTTTCTGCTTCCCTTCCCTGCAAAAAACATGCTACTAAGTGGGTTGGCTGCTCTAAATGTACTTGTTGATTCAGTGTCTTATCCAGGGTGCTTTCCTGCCCAGTGCTCCTGGGTGGTGCTGGACCCACTGAGACTCTGACCATAATGAAGTGTTGGGTAAAAATGAATGAATGAAGTGAAGTCTGTGGGGTCACGGCTGAGCAGCGACCCGGAAAAGCTTTTAATGTGACTGGTTTATAAATGTGTGTGTGTGTGTGTGTGTACGTGTGTGTGTGTGTGTGTGTGTGGTCAGGTTTAGCCGTTATGCGCTGTGGTTTGCTGACCAACACAACATCACACAAATATACACAAGGAAGACCTTTAAGCCAACACACACACTCACACACACACACACACACGCACAGCTGACGATGCAGAAAATCAGTGCCAAGCCCCCGGGCGACGTGGCACACTCACATACTGGCAGGAACACACACTACAACCCACGGAAAGGACCAACACATTTCTGGACATTCTGTAAAATCAAGACAAAATCTACTATGATCTACTGCGTATTTACATTTTCAGCATTTAGCAGACGCCTTTATCCAAAGCGACTTACAGTACAGTTACAGTATACAATCTGAGCAATTGAGGGTTAAGGGCCTTGCTCAAGGGCCCAACAGCAGCAACCTGGCAGTGGTGAGGCTTGAACCAGCAACCTTTTGATTACTAGTCCAGTACCCTAACCACTAGGCTACAACTTGCCATATGAATCCACCTCATGCAGGTGAAAGAAGCGGTCAGTCAGTACAGCAGACGTGTTAACCATGTCTCGCCATATTAGCCATTCATGTCTGTGCAGACACCCGTCTGGCTGATAGTACTGCTGACATTCGATCCCTGGATCTCAGAGGTAGTAGGCTAGCGTTCTTTACCCCAGCGCCACCTGAACACCTTTTAGAAAACCCAAAACCCAACACTAGTTTGGACGTCCTGAACAGGGAACCAAAGTGGGAGGAAACCACAACAGTGGTAGAAATCCCCACAGAATGTTCCGGAAGGTAACAAGGTTACTAAAATTCATTAGAAGCGTTCTTTAGAAAACAATAAAAACAAAACAAGCAGAGCGAGAGAGAACGTAAACATTCCAGACCACAGAGACGAGGACTGAACCCAGGACCCCGGACCTCTGCGCCCCCGACAGGCCGCCGGACCGCGAAAACGCCCGCGCGCTTCGAAAGGCCAGACGTGTCTCGAATCTGTAGCTTCTCCAGCTAATGGTGTTTTTGTGTCTCATTTTCCACTTTGAAGCGTCTCTGTTCCCGTCTCCGTCATTACGCTCGCATTTTCTCCTCCTGACAAACAGCACCGGCGCATTTACTCGCCGCTCGGTGTGTTTTTTTTTATCCACCTGGGTTTGTGTGTTCGTGGCGTCCTGCCGCCGGTCGGCGTGTGTGTGGTGATGAATTAAACATGAATCGCTTTTTCTCTCGGCCTGTTCGCCTCATTTATTTTGTTGTTTTTTTCTCGATTGTTTTTTTCTTTGTGTTGGTTGTTTATTTCTGTGTTCCTGGCGCCAACAGCAGTAATAACCTTTAATAATAATAATAATAATAATAATAATAATAATAATAATCTTTATTTATGATGGACTTCTCACACAGAGGTAAATCAAAGTGCTTTAAAGGATGCTACAAATACAATTCATAATCAATCAATAAATAAACATATAAATATATTAAATAGGGGCGGCACAGTAGCTCGGTGAGTAGCACTGTCGCCTCACAGCAAGAAGGTCCTGGGTTCGATCCCCAAGCGGGGCGGTCCGGGTCCTTTCTGTGCTGTTTGCATGTTCTCCCCGTGTCAGTCCAAACACATGCAGTCAGGTTAATTGGAGACACTGAATTGCCCTATAGGTGAATGTGTGTGTGTGTGTGTGTGTGTGTGTGGGTGTGGGTGTCTGCCCTGCGATGGACTATGATCTGCTGGAGCATTAAAAATCTACTATGATCTGCTGGATCATATATAAATTTGCTATGATCTGCTGGATCATTAAAAATCTACTATGATCTGCTGGATCATTAAAAATCGGCTATGATCTGCTGGCTCATTTATAAATCTACTATGATCTGCTGGCTCATTTATAAATCTACTATGATCTGCTGGCTCATTTATAAATCTACAGTACTATGATCTGGTGGATCATTAAAAATCGGCTATGATATGCTGGATCATTTATAAATTTGCTGTGATCTGCTGTATCATTAAAAATCGGCTATGATCTGCTGGATCATTTATAAATCTACTATGATCTGGTGGATCATTAAAAATCGGCTATGATCTGCTGGATTATTTATAAATCTACTATGATCTGCATAGTCATTTATGAATCTACTATGATCTGGTGGATCATTTATAAATGTACTATGATCTGCTGGATCATTTATTAATCTACTATTAATAACGACTAGTTAACAAAAGGTTGCCACTGTTGGACCCCTGAGCAGAACTGGATTAGTTAATGTAGCTAACTGTGACTATGGGAACCCCAACACATGCAGAAGTTGGATTGCTCGTCTTGGGTTGTGTGGGTCTGTACTACCCTGTATTGGACCCAGTGGTCATGGGTGATGCCACGCCCAGAACATCACTGATAAGGATCTAACCGTTACTAAAAGTGAACGATGGTGATGATACGACGACGCAGAACTCACCACACGACCCTGCGCTCACAGACATTCCAATACATCTCATTAACATCAGTAAACCTGCAGCTGCCGATAGATTTTAACATGAATTTATTCTGTGCTTCAGTCGCTGTCACAGGCGTCCAAGTTATTAAAAAGTGGAATTAATTTATATTCACGGCACGCCGGATGTCTTTCAGGTGTTTTGACAAGGTTTGCCACGCTGCCTGGCATCCGGCTCCTCAAAATGTTCATTTAGAGCTTCGGGAGACGAGACGTGGCGCTTCATTATCACAGACCTGTTTACGTTCGCTGGAAATAGTCGAGTTTATTAAACTAACGGCTTCATTTCTTTTTTAGTATTTTTGGATTTGACAAGTAAACACGTTAATGCTGATTTAATCATCAGCTCTGGTCTTAATCTCTCTAAAATCTGTTCTTTTCTAAAAGCGGCTTCATTCGGGAGCATTTAATTAAAAAATCCAGTAAAAAAATAATGTGTTAAAACTGCAAAAGAGTTTTAAAAGTGTCAGTGCTGCACAACTCTACAGACCCGGGTTTAAACCAGCCTCCAGTTACGTTTGTCGACTTCTACCTGCATGAGATTTACATTTTTGGCTTTTAGGAGATTGAACACAGATTTGAGCAATTGAGGGTTAAGGGCCTTGCTCAGGGGCCCAACAGTGGCAACCTGGCTGTGGTGGGGCTTGAACCAGTCACCTTTTGATTACTAGTCCAGTACCTTAACCACTGAGCTACCACTGCCCTGATACACTCATTCTGAGCTATCACACTCATGCTCTTCTTCATCTTCAAGAGACAGTGGTAGCCTAGTGGGCAGAAGGTTGTGGGTTTGAATCTCGATTCTGCCACTTAGCCACTGTTGGACCCTTGAGCAAGGCTCTTAGGTTCTTAATCCTCTTGACTTTAGGGGAGCTGCTAGTGACCCCCAGCTTCCAAACAAAGGGGTATATGGAGCATCCTGTGTTCGTTTTGGTCTTTGGGCTTCACACACACACACACACACACACACACACAGGCTGCGTCCGGAATCGCATACTTAGAGAGTATGTACTAGATTGGAGAAAGTATGCACTACTCTGCAGGTAAAAAAGTACATACTTCCAGTACAGAAGTATGCAGTATGCACACAACACTGCTACGCACTACATCCGCCATCTTTCCAACGTCAAGTAATGACGTGGGACGTGATGACGTAATATCACCATGGTTACAGACTCATTACAAACCCCACTCGCCAAACTTTTGGATATTTATCGTGTTTTTGTTATTAATTCGTCTTTAAAATGTTTTATTTTATTTATCTTACTTACACTTGTAAACAGAGGACCGCTATCTTTCTTGTTTCTTATTACGCTTCGAATGCCTACGCAGCTCCAGTTGCATTATGGGATACATTAACGGACCGCAAGTGTGCATCGCTTGCATACTCAAACATGGCTGCCCAATAAGTAGGTCATCCGGGTACTTCTCGCGTACCTCTTTGTGTATAATATGTATTCGGACATACTAACCGCTCTCGCGTACTCATTTCGCGTACTATTGAGTATGGAAGTATGCGATTCCGGACGCAGCCACACACACACTCTCACACACACACACACACACTCTCACACACTCTCACACACACCCACACACTCTCACACACTCTTACACACACACACTCTCTCTCTCTCTCTCTCTCTCTCTCTCTCACACACACACACACACACTCTCTCTCTCTCTCTCTCACACACACACACACACACACTCTCTCAACTCAACTCAACTCAAAAGAAGCTTTATTGGCATGACAAATAAGGACATTCGTATTGCCAAAGCAAGTTACAGGGAAATATAAACAATAAAAATAGGAAAGAACAAAAATATACAGAACAGTTACATGTGCAAAAAATATAGAATAGAATAAAATATTAATAAAAACAGTGCAAAATAATAACAATAAAAAGTATAATATTTACAATAATGAGGTAGTAAAACAATCAGTTTGTGCGTGTGTGTGTGTGTGTATGAGACATGGTCACCCACTGTCCCTCACCTGGTGGCAGGTGTAAGTATAGAGTGCTGCTAGTGTGCAGCTCTCTCTGTGCTCCCCCAGTAGGTGTGGCAGTTTGTCGGGGTCTGGGAGGGAGGTGAAGTTGGGGATGATGTTATTAAATTTAGGGAAGAATTGGGAGCGGACGTGGTGGTACTTGGTACACCGGGTGAGGAAGTGCAGCTCCGTCTCTACTGTACTGAGAGTGCAGTGCTGGCACGACCTCTCCTCCCGGGGCAGCCAGGACCGGGTGTGTCGCCCCGTCTCCACGGCCAGGTCGTGTGCGCTCAGTCTGTACCTCGTCAGAGTGTTTCTTAATTTAGGGTCGGATACTGTGCTCAGATAATCTGCTGCACTGTAGTGTCTGTTTAGGGCCAAATAACAAATAACAACAAATAATAAATAACTGCATTTTACTTTGAGTTTTAGTTTCAGTTACCCAATAATTCAGATATTTAGTTCTGAGTTTTTGTGTAATTTGGTTTATTCTAATTGTGTTTACAGATTTCTCTTGTTCCTGAGTCTTTATTGTGTTAGTGTGTGTTATTAGTGTGTCAGTGTGTGTTAGCAATGTGTTTGTGTGTGTTATTTGAGTGTCTGTGTGTGTTAGTGGTGTATCTGTGTGTGTTAGAGTGTCTGTGTGTGTTATTAGTGTATCGGTGTGTGTTAGTGGTGTATCTGTGTGTGTTACTGGTGTATCTGTGTGTGTTAGTGGTGTATGGGTGTAGTGACTCAGGACCAGTTGGATGAGGGGACTGGTATGTTTGCTCAGCTCTTGGTGTTTCAGGGCTTTATAATGATAAGTTTGGGGGTCGCTCTCATTTAGATGGTTCCAGAAGTTGATTGCTCTTCTCTGTATGTTTATAATTAGTGGAAATCGGCCTAATTCTGCCCTGCACGCATTGTTCGTGGTGTGTCTGTGCACCTTTAGGATGCTTTTACAGAACTCTGTGTGCAGGGTCTCTAATGGATGTTTGTCCCAATTATGGAATTGATGGTGTGTAAGCGAACCCCAAACTTCACTGCCATATAGAGCAATCGGTTCAATTATTGATTCAAAAATTTTAAGCCAGATTCGAATCGGAATTTCCACGAATGTTTGACGTTTTATGGCGTAGACGCCCTGCGAGCTTTTTCTCTCAGTTCATTTACTGCCGGGTTAAAGTTTCCTGTGGAACTGATGTTTAGTCCGAGGTAAGTATAATCTTTAGTGTGCTCAATTTCGTGCTGTCCTAATTTATATGTGTGTTTGGTTCCCTGAGATCTGGCTCTTTTCTGGAAGGTCATAATTTTGGTCTTTTTGAGGTTGACGGTCAGGGCCCAGGTCTGACAGTACTGCTGCAGCAGGTCCAGTTTGTGCTGGAGACCCTGAGCGCTGGGGGACAGCAGGACCAGATCATCTGCATACAGCAGGAGTTTAATCTCCGAGTCGTGTAGAGTGAGACCGGGCGTGGCTGAGTGCTCTAACATGGAGGCCAATTCATTAATATAGATGTTAAATAGAGTTGGACTTAAACAGCAGCCCTGTCTCACTCCACGCTCCTGAGAGATGAGATGTTTCTCTTACTGCCGATTCTTATTCCGCACTGGTTTTCTGTGTACATGGATTTAATAAGATCATATGTTTTACCCCCTACACCACTCTCTAACATTTTATAAAACAATCCATCATGCCAAATGGAATCAAAAGCTTTTTTTAAATCAATAAAACATGCAAATATTTTAGAGTTATTTTGAACTACATATTTTTGGATCAGGGTGTGTAGGGTGTAAATATGATCGGTAGTGCGGTAATTTGGTAGAAAACCAATCTGACTTTTACTCAGGACGTTGTGTTGGGTAAGGAAGTGTAATAATCATGAGTTAATTATACTACAGAATAACTTCCCCAGGTTACTGCTCACACAGATGCCCCGGTAATTATTAGGGTCGAATTTATCTCCACTTTTGTGGATCGGTGTTATGAGACCTTGATTCCAGATTTCAGGGAAGGAACCGACACTCAGAACCAGGTTAAAGACTTTTAACATCGCCAGGTGAAATTTGGAGCTGCTGTGTTTGATCATTTCATTCAGGATCCCGTCAGGTCCTGATGATTTCTTTGTTTTTAGTTTTTTAATGTTGTCTTTAAGTTCCTGCTCAGTAATGAGAGAGTCTAGAGGATTCTGGTGGTTTTTAATAGCTCGTTCCAGTTCCTCTAACTTACTAATAATTTGATTTTGTTCAGGATTTGAATCTAATTCTACATTTTTAAAGAGTGATTGGAAATGGGTTGTCCAGATATCCCCATCCTGAATGGCCAATTCTTCCTGTTCTCTATGTTTTAATTTGTTCCAATTGTCCCAGAATTGATGTGTGTTGATTGATTGTTCAATAATTGTTAGTTGTTTTTGGGTGTACTGAGCTTTTTTGGTTCTGAGTGTACGTTTATATTGTTTGAGGGTTTCACAGTAAAGAAGTCGTGTGTTACTGTTGTTTGGGTCTCTGTGTTTTTGGTTTGATATTTTACGGAGTTCTGTTCTTAACATTTGACAGTCTTTGTCGAACCAGCTGTCATCTTTTGTAGATTTAGGTTTTGATTTAGATTTAATTTTTAATTGAGCTTTATTTGCTGTATTTTTAAAGATCTGATTAATATTTTTAACTGCCTGATTTACTCCTTCTTTACTGTGAATGTACGCAGTGTCCAGAAAGTTATCTAAGCTAGTTTGGATTTTTGTGCTGCTAATTGCTTTCTGGAATTCTTCTGCGCTGTTCTCGGCCCATCTGTAGGATCTGGAGATGCTGTACAGCTTACTGGGCCGTGTGTGTGTGGTGTGGTTAGTTTCTGTCTTTTTGATGAACACAGTAATTTGGCTGTGATCAGACAGAGGGGTTAGAGGTTTAACAGTAAATGCACTGAGAGAGAAAGGGTCTAAATCTGTTATTGCATAATCTACTGTACTATTATCAAGAGGTGAGCAGAACGTGAACCTTCCTAATGAGTCCCCTCGAGTTCTACCGTTGACGATGTACAGACCTAAAGTTCGACAGAGCTGCAGGAGGTCTTTACCATTTTTGTTAGTAACATGATCATAATTGTTTCTGTGGTTTAGGGTGGAATTGGTATTAAGAATTTGGTTGTTATTGATGAATCTGTTTCCCTGTTCATTTATAATATCAGGTTGGGTTCCTGTTCTGGCGTTCAGGTCTCCACAGACGAGCACGTTTCCCTGGGTTTGGAAATGGCAGGTCTCTCTCTCCAGCTCTGAGAACATGTCTTCAGAGTAGTATGGAGACTCTGACGGAGGGATATAAATGGCACAGAGAAACAGATCCTTCTGTGATGATAGTATAGTTTTGTTTATTTTTAGCCAAATGTGGTATTTTCCAATTTTCATAATGTTTATTAGCGTGTGTAGGTGTGATTTGTACCAGATTATGAGACCTCCTGAGTCTCTGCCTTGGCGCACTGTGCTAAGTTTTTGGGAGGATAGAATGATTTCTCTGTAATCACGGGGACAGTGAGTGACCATGTCGGCCTTGCACCATGTTTCCTGTAGGATGATGATGTCAAGGTTTTTAATGTGTGTGTGGAAGTCAGTGTGTACGCTTTTTAATCCGAAGGCTGAGGAGCTCAGGTCTTGGATGTTCCAATTACTAACGGTAAGTGACATTGTGCAGTTGCAGTGTATAATGTTTAAAATGAGATAAACTTTGTAAAAATATATTGTGTTTATACATATGTATATACTTATGTTTATCTTTAAATATAGATATTTATATAACTGTATAAATGTGCATATACATTTTGTTACATTTTTTCAAAGTGGTTATTATTCTGTCCAGTGTTTTATTTTAGTTAAGTCTATTACAGATGTACTGTAATAATTGTCTGATCTCACCCATGTCGTTGTGTTGTGCTGGTCCTCTGAGGGCCTCAGCGTAGCTGCGCTGCGTTTCTGAGGTGTGGGTGAGGCGTTGCAGGGTTGTTGCTGGGGTTCTCTGTGGTTGGTGGTTCGTTGGTGTAGGTGCTGATCCGGTTGGTCCTGGTCTGGTTGGGTGATTCGGAGGGGTTGGAAGGATTGGGGGGCGTCGAGGTGCTGGTCTGGAGTGCTGTGCAGGTCCAGTTGAAAATGGGTGTGTCAGTGGTCTCCTGATGGGTGTGCTGTGGTTCTGATGTGGTCGCTGTCCTGGTGTGTGTGTGGCTCCGTTTATTCCCTGTGCTGCAGTTTTCAGAGTTCTTGTGAATTCTCTGATGCTGTATTTATTCAGGTGTACGTGGTCGTACAGGTGATGGAGCGAGATGTTGGTGTGGTGGGCAATGTGAATATTTGAGATGTGTGCACATCCTCTGGTAATGTCCGTGTTTACTCTTTGTATGGTGTCTGGGTGAAAGTCTCGTCGTGGTAGGAGAGTAGATATTATAATTTTAGTATTTGGGAAAGTCTCAGCAGTCCTCTTTGCAGCTCTGCACACCATCGCTCCGACTCTCTCTTGTTCCGCCCTCAGGTCGTTTGTGCCCGTATGGATTATTATACACCTGGGCTCACCCAGGGTATTATTTTGGAGAGATGCGTAAACATCACGTGTCCTTGGACACCAGATTTTTGAGGTTTTTTGTCCTGGGAAAAGTTTCTCCATGTTTAAAAATTTGCCATTGGAGTCTATGAGAATGTCGATCTCAGTGTCTGTGTGGGACACAGCTGGTTGGTCACTTTGTTGTGGATGATCGTCCAGCTGTGTGGTGCGGGGTGTTTCTCTCTCTCTCTCTCTCTCTCTCTCTCTCTCTCTCTCTCTCTCTCTCTCTCTCTCTCTCTCTCTCACACACACACACACTCTCTCTCTCTCTCTCTCTCTCTCTCTCTCTCTCTCTCTCTCTCTCACACACACACTCTCACACACTCACACACACACACTCTCTCTCTCTCTCTCTCTCTCTCTCTCTCTCTCTCACACACACACACACACACACACACACAGTTGTCCAGATTGTAGGTCTTTGTACTGTGGGAGGAAACCGGAGCACCCGGAGGAAACCCACACAGACAGAGTCCCGTTTTTCCAGCCAGGGAATCGAACCCAGGAACTTCTTACTGTGAGTAATATTCTTAGTGGCACGATGGATAGAACTGTCGCCTCACAGCAAAAAGGTCCTGGGTTCGATCCCCAGGTGGGGCGGTTTGGGTCCTTTCTGTGTGGAGTTTGCATGTTCTCCCCTTGTCTGTGTGGGTTTCCTCCAACAGTACAAAGACGTGCAAGTGAGGTGAACCAGAGACACTAAATTGTCCATGACTGTGTTCAATATAACCTTGTGTAATGAGTATCTACCGTTTCTGTCATTAATGTAACCAAGAGTGTAAAACATGACGTTAAAATCCTAATAAATAAATCATGATTTTATTTACATTCTAACTACAGAATCTTGTACATCACCGGTTCTTCACCGCTGTGGCTGTCAGATTTATTTGCATAGAGCTTTTTTATAGACATCGTCTCACAGCAACTTTACAGAATCCACGACCAGAAACCAAACAAATAAAACCTGATGAGCAAGTCTGAGGTAACAGAGGTAAACAAACATCCTTAAAATTACAAGGAATAATAATAAATAAATAGGAGGAACTAAACTCAGCAGGGACCAACATATCCATCCTCCTTATGTGGCCTAGAATTACAGTAAGATAAACAAACTATACACATAAAATAAAATTATTTCCTAACAGAAGTTATAAGCAGAGTATGTTTTTTTACCCCCTTTGTGCACCCTGATCTAGTCGTTCCTGCCACCCCACCTCTGAACGGGTGTGATCTGATGAAGAGAAGTTTAGTGCTCCTGTCTCCTTCTTTTACTACATTAAACCACGTTAAGCTTTATTTTGAACCAGAAGCGTTTTAGACTCTGGGAGAAGCTGATTTTGATTCTCACCATTTCTCAGAAGCTGGAGCTGTAACACAAGTTTAAAAGTGAAACAGGGAGGAAAATCCAGATAAACACAGATACATGTGGAGCTGTAACACTGGATCTGACGCTTATTCCACACTAATGCAGATTCAGCTCGCAGTGATGTTCACTAGTCACAAAATACAAGTCTGAGTCAATATAATCTACACAAAACATATATTATAAATGTAGCGTAGAAATAAAGAAATAATCTGTAAGTTCAGATAAAAACAACAACAGATTAGCGAGTGTATTTAGCCGTTTTACTTCGTGCCTTTACTTTCCTCCTCATTGTGTAAATGAATGTAATTTCTGTAACAAGAAGGTTCCAGTTAAAAGCTTCAACTGATACGTTTTGTTTTCATTACAGAACAAAAGCGCTCGATAAATCACGGCACAGCGGCCAAAATCCCAAACACAGCAAAAACAATCATAACCGCTGCTTACCTTAGCTTCTGTTCTTCCAGATGCTATTACATTTATAAGCGTGTGTCCCATTAGGAATAGAATCTATTATTTTGTAAATGTGCTTATAATTAAAAACCTCCAAACTTTTCCCGGTCATGAAGTAAAACAGGAAGTCGTTAGAAAGCCGATCGAGCGTTTTGTTACCACGTCATCTGTGTGACGCAAACTGAATAAATGCAGATAACAGCATTTCTTACTAACAATTACAATCAGAAACTCTGATTGGTTCAGAAAGCGTCTTTCAACCATTAGCACCGATTCTGTAGGAGCGTTCCATTCACCCCAGTTGTTCCTGTGAAGTGCACTACGTAGGGTATTCCACCATTTTAAGTGAGATTCCAATCCAAAGGTAACGAGAATGTTCAAATGAAGTGAACTTCAGACTGTGTAGGGAGTAGGGAGCGACGCTTCATCACTACACCGGAAGCTGCTGGAACATTTACACATTGTGTGTGTTGTGGGTTAAGACGGCCGGAGCGTTATTATTATTAGAGAGCAGAAAATGATGAGCAGAACACGATCAGAATGATGTTGGAGTATATATATATATATTTAGGGCAGTGATAGCTCAGTGGTTAAGGTACTGGACTAGTAAACAGAAGGTTGCCAGTTCAAGCCCCGCCACCACCAAGTTGCCACTGTTGGGTCCCTGAGCAAGGCCCTTAACCCTCAATTGCTCATTGTGCAAGTCGCTTTGGATAATGGCGTCTGCTAAATGCTGAAAATGTAAATATATATAAAGTTGCTGAATTTTTTTTTGCGAGTCACGAGTCGATTTACCAATTTTTCATCGCACCCACCTCTCGAGTTCCTCCACAGCTCTTAACGTTCCTAAATAAACAAATAAGGAAGTGGGAACCACCCTAAACTCCAGCCCAACCTTCCCTTCCCTAACAGTCTCATAATCACTCATTGTCCTCTAGAGTTCAAAACATGACGACACTCCTGAAGCTCTTTTCCATTCTTCAACAGCAGAACTGATCCTCAAAACTCGTACCTGTAGAGTTTAAGTTGTCAGGGTTAATACAGCACAGCAATTGAATAATGTAGAGGTCGCACTTTTTTAATTGCAATTGTTTTTGAAAATGGGACGTCCGACAAGCTATATATTCTTTGTTATTGTTCTTCATGTACGTCGGCCTCGATTACTCAAAGCGAGACACTTCAGTTACAGTGTTACAGTAATCAGGAACAGCGCAGCCTACAGGCATCATGAACGGGTGCGCAGCGTTTAGGGCTAAATTAAGAGCAATTCTTTAACCAGAGCGCCGAGGCGAGTGGAGGCGAGTGGAGGAGGTGAACCTAAAGGTCACGGCGTACAAGACTATTGAATAAATATTAAACGAAGGCGTATTGACCACGTCCCTTCAGGTTCCAGCTGAATTCTCCTCACATTACGCTTCCAGGAGTGATTGTATCACTCAGCGGTGGGGGGCAGCGAGGTCGAGTACGCAGGGAACGTCGTGTTATTGAATCTCTGTGCTGTATTAACCCGGAAGGTGTAAACGCTGAGGGTACGAGAACTGTTCTTCATCTTACTGCTGCTGAACAAGTGGACGGTGAGGGATTAGGAGCTCTGGGAAATTTGGGCTGGAGTTCAGGGTGGCTCCTGATTTCTTATTTATTTACAACCCCAAATCATAAAAAAATGGGACATCCATCTTTCAGAAGACACTGCATCAAGAACCTCCACTCAACACTAGCTGAAATAACCACATGGGTGAGGGATTAGTTTATCAAACCTTTATCAAGCTCTACAATACAGAGTTACTGCACAAATCATACTTAACACTTTACTGTGCAAAAAAGAAGCCTTATGTTAACCATGTCCAGAAGCAGCGTCGACTTCTCTGGGCTCGGAGGCATCTAGGATGGACCGACAGTGGAAACGTGTATTGTGGTCAGATGATTCAGCATTCCAGGTCTTTTTTGGAAAAAATGGAAACCGTGTGCTCCGGACCGAAGACGAAAAGGATCCAGACTGTTATCAGCAAAAAGTCCAAAAGCCAAGATCTGTCATGGTATGGGGGTGTGTCAGTACCAGGGTCTGTCATGGTATGGGGCGTGTCAGTGCCAGGGTGTGTCATGGTATGGGGGTGTGTCAGTACCAGGGTCTGTCATGGTATGGGGTGTGTCAGTACCAGGGTCTGTCATAGTATGGGGGTGTGTCAGTACCAGGGTCTGTCATGGTATGGGGCGTGTCAGTACCAGGGTCTGTCATGGTATGGGGGCGTGTCAGTGCCAGGGTCTGTCATAGTATGGGGGTGTGTCAGTACCAGGGTCTGTCATGGTATGGGGGCGTGTCAGTGCCAGGGTCTGTCATAGTATGGGGGTGTGTCAGTACCAGGGTCTGTCATGGTATGGGGCGTGTCAGTACCAGGGTCTGTCATGGTATGTGGGCGTGTCAGTACCAGGGTCTGTCATTGTATGGGGGTGTGTCAGTACCTGGGTCTGTCATGGTATGGGTGTGTCAGTACCAGGGTCTGTCATGGTATGGGGGCGTGTCAGTACCAGGGTCTGTCATGGTATGGGTGTGTCAGTACCAGGGTCTGTCATGGTATGGGGGCGTGTCAGTACCAGGGTGTTTCATGGTATGGGGGCATGTCTGTCCCAGGGTCTGTCATGGTATGGGGGTGTGTCAGTGCCAGGGTGTTTCATGGTATGGGGGCATGTCTGTCCCAGGGTCTGTCATGGTATGGGGGCGTGTCAGTGCCAGGGTGTGTCATGGTATGGGTGTGTCAGTTCCAGGGTGTGTCATGGTATGGGGGCGTGTCAGTACCAGGGTGTTTCATGGTATGGGGGCATGTCTGTCCCAGGGTCTGTCATGGTATGGGGGTGTGTCAGTACCAGGGTGTTTCATGGTATGGGGGCATGTCTGTCCCAGGGTCTGTCATGGTATGGGGGTGTGTCAGTGCCAGGGTGTGTCATGGTATTGGGGTGTGTCAGTACCAGGGTCTGTCATGGTATGGGGGCGTGTCAGTGCCAGGGTGTGTCATGGTATGGGTGTGTCAGTTCCAGGGTGTGTCATGGTATGGGGGCGTGTCAGTGCCAGGGTGTTTCATGGTATGGGTGTGTCAGTACCAGGGTCTGTCATGGTATGCGGGCGTGTCAGTGCCAGGGTGTGTCATGGTATGGGTGTGTCAGTACCAGGGTCTGTCATGCTATGGGGGTGTGTCATGGTATGGGGGTGTAGCTCAGAGAGAAGGAAATGAAGAGAAAGGAGAAGCTGGAGAAGAACAGAAAGCAGAAGGAGAAGGAAAGGAGAGAGGAGGAGGAGAAGGTGAGAGAACAACTGACCCGGGGGATCCTGGAATTTTGGAGATCCAGCAGGAACAGGAGGCTGGAACTGGAGAACCCCTGGGAGCTTGAGGAGAGGAGACGTGATGAGGAACGTCCTAGAAAAGTGAGTCATGTGACCCTATTGATGAGATTTGTGGCTCGTCCCTCCTCAAACCGGCGTCTGTGGGTCCTCACCACCACCGACCGCTCGTCTGGTCAGAACCGTTTGGCCCTTGTTAGAGGCCCTCAGGTATTTATCCTGATCTGATCTGCTGCTGTTCCACGAGGAACCTCCATCAGCCCAATATTTAACAGATTCCTCACACGCACCAGAGCTACCAAGAGGCGTCAACACGTCCAGTTTTTGCTGGTGGTCCTAATGTTTTGGCTGATGGGTGTATATTAGTTATGTTTTATTAATTCTGTTGATTATTTGATGTTCTGCTGATCATTTCCACACCAAACTTTGGTTTCAAATCTCTCACGTTCTTCTCGACGGGTCTAAAAAGATTCTTCATCAGTAACCTGAAGATTAAATCATCAGAGCTCCTGAATTCTCATCATTTTATTCCATATAAAATATTAAAAATCTTTAATAATTCTGTTTCTCTTCTATGTTTCGACAGACGCCCACAAAACCCAGCGGGCGACAGAGACGGTACAGAGTGCAGGACACGCTGATGTTCTCAGAAGGACCTGCCGGCCTGGTTGACCAGATCAGATGGACTTTAGTGGATCTAACGGAGCTCGAGCTGCAGCAACAGAGGGCCGTTTTTGATCGGAGGAGAAGGATGCTGGACAACATTCAGAGTGAGGTGGATCGCTTAAAGAAACTGGCCGTGAAGCTCCAAAACAAGTACAGCGTCCAGCAGGAGGACGTGACGACGGTCCGAGCAGATACGACGGTCAGACGGCTCGAAGATCTCGAGTTTACGGTGAAACGAGGACAACGGTCGACCGTGAATGGATTTAAGAAAGAGCTGGAAGAAATCAGAAGGAGAACAAACGTAGGAGAGCACAGAGAGGAGAACCAGCACGGCTATTTAAACATCACGAGCTGAAGCAGGAGATCGAGCTGATAAAGTACGAAGCTCGACTGAACTATCAGTCTGGTGTAACTGGGAGAACTGGGATGGACAGACTGAAAGATCTGGAGAAGGAACATCAGGAGCAGATGGTGATGCTCCTCAAAGTGAAGCTGAGCAGGTGAAGCTCGATCTGAGCTCCGACCCCACTAGAGACGAGACCCGTCAGTGCTCGGGGCCTCCGGCTGCCCTCGGCGCTCCTCCACCCCCTGAGGAGAGAGCCGAGACCGACGCCGTGAAGGAACCGCAGCGTAACGCTCCTAAAGTCATCGAGGAGAAGGAGGAGAAGGAATCCCGCTGTGAGGAGAAGAAGTCCGAATACAGGAGCACGCCGGGCCTGGTGGTGGAGTGGGTCAGTAATAAGATGAAGGAACGCTACCAGAGGAAGATGGAGAAGAGCTTGAGGAGAGAGGAGCTGGATGGACACAAATACTACGTCATGAGTAAATCATCTCCCACCATTTAGAAACCAAACAGCTTCTCCTCAACGTTCCAAACCCGAGAATCCATGCAGGATTTTCTTCTCTTTCTGTCCGAGCAGATTATGGTGGTTACGTTCAGGAGGTACAAGTGGCCAAATATGAGAGGCAGAAACAAAAGGAGCTGCAGAAGACGGAGCAGAGGCGCCAGGAACTGGAGGAGCGCTTCAGAAAGTGGGAGGAGAAAAGGGCCACGAAAAAGGCCGAGAAGAAGAAAGAGAAGCTCGCGGAGCAGGAGAACGAGGAGCATCGTGGGCTGGTGGATTGCTGGAGAAAGTGGCAGCAGAAGAGAAAACAGAAGAACATGAACGAGAAGGAGGATAGGAAAGAGAAGGTAAGAACAAGCTGGAAGTCCAGCACCAGATCTTCTTCTTAGATGGTTCACATTATTGATGTCATTGGTTCTTTCTGACTTCAGGAGCTCAAGCAGCCTGATCGCTCTTCTCCAGACCCTGGAGAAGCTCTCACACCGAGCCCAGATCACCACGAGGAATCCCATCCTGATCCTCAAGAATGTAAAGCTCGGCTCATCCTGGTCAGGCCGATCAATAAGAAATTCAAACCCACAGATTAGGAGTCGCGATTGTGCTCGTGCCTACCGCATGTTCATCCTTTCAAGGAGACGCTTCCTTGATATCTGTGGCCTCTTTCAGCAGGATGATGCAGGAACGGTTTGAGGAGCACAACAACCAGTTTGAGGTGTTGGTGCCTCCAAATTCCCCAAATTCTCAGTCCAATCCAGCTTCTGTTGGACATGCTGAACGAACAAGTCCGATCCATGGAGGCCCCACCTCACAACTTGCATGAGTTAAAGGAAGGGTTTTTACTCTGAATAATCAGGAATAAGAACTCTGGATGAGCACTTTTACTGCGCTCATGCTAAACGAGGTCCACACGCTGGGTCCATGTGAACTAAAAGACCTCGACTGACATTTTAATAATTCAATAAAGATTTTAATTATTCATTCAGGACAGATCCGGGAATGAAGGGTTGAAGGGTGCGGGCGGGGTCAACGTAAAGACTTATGAGGAGTCGTGACGGGTTCAGCTATCGGTGGATCATGTGATATTCACGGCTTGTGCCAGTGAGACTCTACTGGAGACGTGATTAGTGCCCGTCACCGTCTAAATGACTGAAATATGCATAAAGCATCATTATTTATTTATTAATCCATCATTCAGCTTCTCCTCAGAGATCCAGTGTGGTGAAGGACTCTGTAATAGAGACGTCCAGCGTTTCTCCTCAGAGCTCCAGTGTGGTGAAGGACTCTGTAATAGAGACGTCCAGCGTTTCTGCTCAGAGCGCCAGTGTGGTGAAGGACTCTGTAATACAGACGTCCAGCGTTTCGGTGAAGGACTCTGTAATAGAGACGTCCAGCGTTTCTCCTCAGAGCTCCAGTGTGGTTAAGGACTCTGTAATAGAGACGTCCAGCGTTTCTGCTCAGAGCTCCAGTGTGGTGAAGGACTCTTTAATACAGACGTCCAGCGTTTCTGCTCAGAGCTCCAGTGTGGTGAAGGACTCTGTAATACAGACGTCCAGCGCTTCTTCTCAGAGCTCCAGTGTGGTGAAGAACTCTATAATACAGACGTCCAGCATTTCTGCTCAGAGCTCCAGTGTGGTGAAGGACTCTGTAATACAGACGTCCAGCGTTTCTCCTCAGAGCTCCAGTGTGGTGAAGGACTCTGTAATAGAGACGTCCAGCGTTTCTGCTCAGAGCGCCAGTGTGGTGAAGGACTCTGTAATACAGACGTCCAGCGTTTCTGCTCAGAGCTCCAGTGTGGTGAAGGACTCTGTAATACAGACGTCCAGCGTTTCTTCTCAGAGCTCCAGTGTGGTGAAGGACTCTGTAATAGAGACGTCCAGCGTTTCTGCTCAGAGCGCCAGTGTGGTGAAGGACTCTGTAATACAGACGTCCAGCGTTTCGGTGAAGGACTCTGTAATAGAGACGTCCAGCGTTTCTCCTCAGAGCTCCAGTGTGGTTAAGGACTCTGTAATAGAGACGTCCAGCGTTTCTGCTCAGAGCTCCAGTGTGGTGAAGGACTCTTTAATACAGACGTCCAGCGTTTCTGCTCAGAGCTCCAGTGTGGTGAAGGACTCTGTAATACAGACGTCCAGCGCTTCTTCTCAGAGCTCCAGTGTGGTGAAGAACTCTATAATACAGACGCCCAGCATTTCTGCTCAGAGCTCCAGTGTGGTGAAGGACTCTGTAATACAGACGTCCAGCGTTTCTCCTCAGAGCTCCAGTGTGGTGAAGGACTCTGTAATAGAGACGTCCAGCGTTTCTGCTCAGAGCGCCAGTGTGGTGAAGGACTCTGTAATACAGACGTCCAGCGTTTCTGCTCAGAGCTCCAGTGTGGTGAAGGACTCTGTAATACAGACGTCCAGCGTTTCTGCTCAGAGCTCCAGTGTGGTGAAGGACTCTTTAATACAGACGTCCAGCGTTTCTGCTCAGAGCTCCAGTGTGGTGAAGGACTCTGTAATACAGACGTCCAGCGCTTCTTCTCAGAGCTCCAGTGTGGTGAAGAACTCTATAATACAGACGTCCAGCATTTCTGCTCAGAGCTCCAGTGTGGTGAAGGACTCTTTAATACAGACGTCCAGCGTTTCTGCTCAGAGCTCCAGTGTGGTGAAGGACTCTGTAATACAGACGTCCAGCGCTTCTTCTCAGAGCTCCAGTGTGGTGAAGGACTCTGTAATACAGACGTCCAGCGTTTCTGCTCAGAGCTCCAGTGTGGTGAAGGACTCTGTAATACAGACGTCCAGCGTTTCTTCTCAGAGCTCCAGTGTGGTGAAGGACTCTGTAATAGAGACGTCCAGCGTTTCTGCTCAGAGCGCCAGTGTGGTGAAGGACTCTGTAATACAGACGTCCAGCGTTTCGGTGAAGGACTCTGTAATAGAGACGTCCAGCGTTTCTCCTCAGAGCTCCAGTGTGGTTAAGGACTCTGTAATAGAGACGTCCAGCGTTTCTGCTCAGAGCTCCAGTGTGGTGAAGGACTCTTTAATACAGACGTCCAGCGTTTCTGCTCAGAGCTCCAGTGTGGTGAAGGACTCTGTAATACAGACGTCCAGCGCTTCTTCTCAGAGCTCCAGTGTGGTGAAGAACTCTATAATACAGACGCCCAGCATTTCTGCTCAGAGCTCCAGTGTGGTGAAGGACTCTGTAATACAGACGTCCAGCGTTTCTCCTCAGAGCTCCAGTGTGGTGAAGGACTCTGTAATAGAGACGTCCAGCGTTTCTGCTCAGAGCGCCAGTGTGGTGAAGGACTCTGTAATACAGACGTCCAGCGTTTCTGCTCAGAGCTCCAGTGTGGTGAAGGACTCTGTAATACAGACGTCCAGCGCTTCTTCTCAGAGCTCCAGTGTGGTGAAGAACTCTATAATACAGACGCCCAGCATTTCTGCTCAGAGCTCCAGTGTGGTGAAGGACTCTGTAATACAGACGTCCAGCGTTTCTCCTCAGAGCTCCAGTGTGGTGAAGGACTCTGTAATAGAGACGTCCAGCGTTTCTGCTCAGAGCGCCAGTGTGGTGAAGGACTCTGTAATACAGACGTCCAGCGTTTCTGCTCAGAGCTCCAGTGTGGTGAAGGACTCTGTAATACAGACGTCCAGCGTTTCTGCTCAGAGCGCCAGTGTGGTGAAGGACTCTGTAATAGAGACGTCCAGCGTTTCTGCTCAGAGCGCCAGTGTGGTGAAGGACTCTGTAATACAGACGTCCAGCGTTTCGGTGAAGGACTCTGTAATAGAGACGTCCAGCGTTTCTCCTCAGAGCTCCAGTGTGGTTAAGGACTCTGTAATAGAGACGTCCAGCGTTTCTGCTCAGAGCTCCAGTGTGGTGAAGGACTCTTTAATACAGACGTCCAGCGTTTCTGCTCAGAGCTCCAGTGTGGTGAAGGACTCTGTAATACAGACGTCCAGCGCTTCTTCTCAGAGCTCCAGTGTGGTGAAGAACTCTATAATACAGACGTCCAGCATTTCTGCTCAGAGCTCCAGTGTGGTGAAGGACTCTGTAATACAGACGTCCAGCGTTTCTCCTCAGAGCTCCAGTGTGGTGAAGGACTCTGTAATAGAGACGTCCAGCGTTTCTGCTCAGAGCGCCAGTGTGGTGAAGGACTCTGTAATACAGACGTCCAGCGTTTCTCCTCAGAGCTCCAGTGTGGTTAAGGACTCTGTAATAGAGACGTCCAGCGTTTCTGCTCAGAGCTCCAGTGTGGTGAAGGACTCTTTAATACAGACGTCCAGCGTTTCTGCTCAGAGCTCCAGTGTGGTGAAGGACTCTGTAATACAGACGTCCAGCGCTTCTTCTCAGAGCTCCAGTGTGGTGAAGAACTCTATAATACAGACGTCCAGCATTTCTGCTCAGAGCTCCAGTGTGGTGAAGGACTCTGTAATACAGACGTCCAGCGTTTCTCCTCAGAGCTCCAGTGTGGTGAAGGACTCTGTAATAGAGACGTCCAGCGTTTCTGCTCAGAGCGCCAGTGTGGTGAAGGACTCTGTAATACAGACGTCCAGCGTTTCTCCTCAGAGCTCCAGTGTGGTTAAGGACTCTGTAATAGAGACGTCCAGCGTTTCTGCTCAGAGCTCCAGTGTGGTGAAGGACTCTTTAATACAGACGTCCAGCGTTTCTGCTCAGAGCTCCAGTGTGGTGAAGGACTCTGTAATACAGACGTCCAGCGCTTCTTCTCAGAGCTCCAGTGTGGTGAAGAACTCTATAATACAGACGTCCAGCATTTCTGCTCAGAGCTCCAGTGTGGTGAAGGACTCTGTAATACAGACGTCCAGCGTTTCTCCTCAGAGCTCCAGTGTGGTGAAGGACTCTGTAATACAGACGTCCAGCGTTTCTGCTCAGAGCTCCAGTGTGGTGAAGGACTCTGTAATACAGACGTCCAGCGTTTCTTCTCAGAGCTCCAGTGTGGTGAAGGACTCTGTAATAGAGACGTCCAGCGTTTCTGCTCAGAGCGCCAGTGTGGTGACGGACTCTGTAATAGAGACGTCCAGCGTTTCTGCTCAGAGCTCCAGTGTGGTGAAGGACTCTTTAATACAGACGTCCAGCGTTTCTGCTCAGAGCTCCAGTGTGGTGAAGGACTCTGTAATACAGACGTCCAGCGCTTCTTCTCAGAGCTCCAGTGTGGTGAAGAACTCTGTAATACAGACGTCCAGCGCTTCTTCTCAGAGCTCCAGTGTGGTGAAGGACTCTGTAATAGAGACGTCCAGCGTTTCTGCTCAGAGCGCCAGTGTGGTGAAGGACTCTGTAATAGAGACGTCCAGCGTTTCTGCTCAGAGCGCCAGTGTGGTGAAGGACTCTGTAATACAGACGTCCAGCGTTTCGGTGAAGGACTCTGTAATAGAGACGTCCAGCGTTTCTCCTCAGAGCTCCAGTGTGGTTAAGGACTCTGTAATAGAGACGTCCAGCGTTTCTGCTCAGAGCTCCAGTGTGGTGAAGGACTCTTTAATACAGACGTCCAGCGTTTCTGCTCAGAGCTCCAGTGTGGTGAAGGACTCTGTAATACAGACGTCCAGCGCTTCTTCTCAGAGCTCCAGTGTGGTGAAGAACTCTATAATACAGACGTCCAGCATTTCTGCTCAGAGCTCCAGTGTGGTGAAGGACTCTGTAATACAGACGTCCAGCGTTTCTCCTCAGAGCTCCAGTGTGGTGAAGGACTCTGTAATAGAGACGTCCAGCGTTTCTGCTCAGAGCGCCAGTGTGGTGAAGGACTCTGTAATACAGACGTCCAGCGTTTCTGCTCAGAGCTCCAGTGTGGTGAAGGACTCTGTAATACAGACGTCCAGCGTTTCTGCTCAGAGCGCCAGTGTGGTGAAGGACTCTGTAATAGAGACGTCCAGCGTTTCTGCTCAGAGCGCCAGTGTGGTGAAGGACTCTGTAATACAGACGTCCAGCGTTTCTTCTCAGAGCTCCAGTGTGGTGAAGGACTCTGTAATACAGACGTCCAGCGTTTCTTCTCAGAGCGCCAGTGTGGTGAAGGACTCTGTAATAGAGACGTCCAGCGTTTCTGCTCAGAGCGCCAGTGTGGTGAAGGACTCTGTAATAGAGACGTCCAGCGTTTCTGCTCAGAGCGCCAGTGTGGTGAAGGACTCTGTAATACAGACGTCCAGCGTTTCGGTGAAGGACTCTGTAATAGAGACGTCCAGCGTTTCTCCTCAGAGCTCCAGTGTGGTTAAGGACTCTTTAATACAGACGTCCAGCGTTTCTGCTCAGAGCTCCAGTGTGGTGAAGGACTCTGTAATACAGACGTCCAGCGCTTCTTCTCAGAGCTCCAGTGTGGTGAAGAACTCTATAATACAGACGTCCAGCATTTCTGCTCAGAGCTCCAGTGTGGTGAAGGACTCTTTAATACAGACGTCCTGCATTTCTCCTCAGAGCTCCAGTGTGGTGAAGGACTCTGTAATAGAGACGTCCAGCGTTTCTCCTCAGAGCTCCAGTGTGGTGAAGGACTCTGTAATAGAGACGTCCAGCATTTCTCCTCAGAGATCCAGTGTGGTGACGGACTCTGTAATAGAGACGTCCAGCATTTCTTCTCAGAGATCCAGTGTGGTGAAGGACTCTGTAGTTGAGGTGGGTATGTTTCTGCTCACGCCTCCTCCGACTCTTTTCCACCTATGCACTCTGCACAGTTGCCTCTCTATCTGCTAATCAGGGTCCTTACACAGCGTTTGAAGACCCCCTCCCACATATTCCGGTCATCCCGCCCTAGCAGAGACGTGTCTTCTGCAGGCACTGGCAATTATGCCCGCTAGATGGCACCCAGCCGACCGGTGGCAACGCCGAGGAGTGCAGAATCTCAGCCCTCATCAGGGTTCCACAGGGTTCCACAAGTTTCTACAGGATCCCACAAGGTTTTACATGGTCCCAAAGGGTTCCACATGATTCCACAAGGTTCCGCAAGGTTTCACTGTGGTCCCACGGTCTTTCACAAGGTTTTACATGATCCCACAGGCTCACACCAGGTTCTGCAGGGTC
This sequence comes from Trichomycterus rosablanca, assembly GCF_030014385.1. Lineage (NCBI taxonomy): Eukaryota > Metazoa > Chordata > Actinopteri > Siluriformes > Trichomycteridae > Trichomycterus > Trichomycterus rosablanca. The sequence goes on from NC_085992.1 coordinate 51,352,134, forward strand.
CCACAGGGTTTCACATTGTTTCACGGGCTTCCACTGTGGTCCCACAGGGTGCCACATGGTCCCACAAGTTTCCACAGGATAACACAGGGTTCCACAAGGGTCCTACATGGTTCCACATTGTTTCACAGAGTTTTACATGGTCCCACAGGCTCACACCAGGTTCTGCAGGGCTTCACAGTGTCCAACAGGTTTCCACAGGGTTTTCTCAGGGTCTCACAGGGATCCAGATGGTTCCACAGGGTCCCACTGGATTTCTGAGTACCACTGAGGCCAGATAAAACAAGCTTACGTCCTACTTTTATCTAATAATCGTAATTCCACATTTATTATTCAGTGTAATAAAATTTTGACGGTGTTTTATCATCGTTCTGCTGAGAAGCTGCTTTAGTTTCTGAGTTCGTACTTCTGAAGTGCTTGGAAAGCGATGAAAAATAAACTGCTTATACAGCTCGATGTTAAAGCACCGGCTGCTCTGCTGAAACGCCTGTTTTATTTCTGCATTTTCTCCCAGTTTAGTCATAGCCAGTTCCTCCTCCTCTGCTGGAGACCCCGATAGTGTATGAGGAGGGTATATTATCCTGACACGCCTCCCTCTGATTAGTGCGCTCCACCGACCCCTTCTTATTCGCCCGTACTTCAGTGGATTGATGCGTGAGGTCGGTCATGCGCAGGGAGAGTCATGCGCTGATCTCCACATTCCTCCACTACTGTACAGGCGCCTTGACCTACTAACCAGGGTCCGCCCACTTTTTAGTCTTGTCTTTTCCCACCTGATTTTGTCTGCTGCACTGTCTGCACTGCCGATTGTATCTGCTAGGGGTCGCCCAGCCGATCAGATTACCGAGTTACCCGACACGCGTGCAGCACCGACCGCTTCTTTTCACCTGCACCAAGGTTCATACGGAGATACGTATCGCGCATGGAGAGTCACACACTGATCTCTATTATCCCCCGTCTCTGTGCAGCACCATCGATCAGCCAGCAGAGGGAGTAACTGAAGCAGTTATGAGGAACCCCCTACAGCCCTCCCTCCCTCAGATGAGAGCCAATCATTGTCTCCTATATCTCTCTCTCTCTAGGCCAGAGATAAGTAATCAGTTTCGGACCGCGCGGCTCTTTAATGCGCTTAAATAAACGCATTAAAGTTCATTTTGTCCGCAGTCTGACAGGCTTTACTCTCGACTGAGATGAATCACCCAGCGATGGTCCTACATCTCATAAAGTAACTCCAGTAATCAGCAGATCTGTCCGTATCAGCACACACTCGTCCCTCCTGGGAGCCTCCAGCTAGCTTATAAACTCCTAACACACTCTCTCGGTGTGTGTGTGTGTGTGTGTGTGTGTGTGCTAAAGGAATACAGGGATTAATAATTAAAAGATCTCCGAGTGCTACGTGTGCGTTATTCTACAGCGGATTTATGTTCAGGTGTTAAATAATTTATAGCTGCGAGTTAATAAGTTGTGCAAAAGTATTGGGACGCCACTTCTAACTTTGCAGCAATAGTTTAGGGAAGGTCCTTCCCTCTGTGCACAAAGAAAAGCTTGGTTAATACTTCAGCAGCTCTGGGATGAACCGGAACACCAGCTGAGATTTATTCACTAGCAGATCCGTTCCACACGGTTTTTAAGCCGGACGCCCTTCCTGATGTAACTTTCCTATCTTTATTTTATTGACTGCAACATAATTCTGTATAACTTTTTACTCCTTTACTTTACTTCTATAATCTTAAGTTTAACTCTAAGTTTTAACTCTAAAGTTTTAGTCTTTGATGAGGAGAATTCCTTTATTTTTCCTTCATTCATTTCCTTCCTTTTCTTACTTTTTTCCCTTTGTTTCTTTCCTTTCCTCCATTATTCCCTTTGTTTCCTTCATTATTTCCTTTGTTTCCTTCCATCCTTCCTTCTTTCCTTTCTCCGTTTCCTTCCTTCGTTTCTTCCCTCATTTCGTTAGTTTCCTTCCTTCCTTAGTTTCCATCATTTCCTTCAATTCCTTTATTTCTTCCTTTCTTTGTTTCCTACTTTTGTTTCCTTCCTTTGTTTCCATAATTATTTCCTTCATTTCCTTTCCTTGTTTCCTCTCTTCCTTCTTTTCTTTCCTCCTGTCCTGATTTGACGGTGATGTTTTCCACTTTGGTTCCATTCATAACAGGACAGGTATTTACAGGTTACCCGAAATTCATCAGTTCAAGTTCAATATTAAACACAGTCAGTTTTTTATCTCCAGTTCACCTCACGTTTTTGTACTGTAGGAGGAAACCCACATGGACATGGTGCAGGTCTTTTAGTTCCACAGCTCTCAAACTCCGGAACTCTTCCACTGTTTCTCCATCTGTTCCTTCAAAGGTCGATTAAAACGTTTCCTCTTTACTGCATGTGATTCTTCTTCCTCTGTTCCTCAGAACAGGTCGCAGAAGGAGAACACAGTGACGTTCATGATGCTGAAATCTGTTAGCAGGAACGTAGGCAGCAATAACACCCCCAAAAATAATAAATAAAAGAAGACGAGGCCATATCTTACTGTCAGACGTAACCTAATTACCTGATAAAGAGGCTTCAGTGATAAATGAGCAGCGTATGTTCATTAATTATTCATTATTTAAGTGATATTCATTAATACATTTCAATTAGAGTAAAAGCACTGAATATTGATCCCAGTGCAGGTCGTGTTATCATACACGACCTTATAAACACTGACATCATGTAATCTGTGAGCTAATCCAACATCCCTGCTTTAAATTCCTTAAAAACTGTCTAGAACATTAAATTTACTGTTATTAGAGTTAGTTCTGGATGCTTGGTGGTGGAGAGCTTGTACTCTAGCCCACTACCACTCACTGGCTGTGTCTGAGGGAGGTAGAGGTGGTGGCTGAAGCCTTGCGATGGGTTGGTGTTTTGTTTGGGTGTGTTCCTGCCATGCACCTAGTGTTTCAGGGGAAAACGGATCCACCGTGACCCCTGCGATGCCAGCAAGGGTTGGCAGCATTTATCTTCTTCCAGGAAACTCAGTTGGCATTATGTCAGTTTGGGTATGACAAACCATTTTCCGAAGTGGCCCACATACAATGGAACTATGCTAGGCATGGACTGCACCAGTACAAGGTGTGGGTTCCATATATTTCCTTTTATCTGAGAACCGGGTTGACGCAGATGTCCAGAGCAGCCCGTCATGGTGAGAACCCGTCCTCAGTTCTGCTCTGTCCCTGTTCTGTCCAGTGTCTCTGTTGCAGGCTACAGATGTTTCAGTGTCTTTACTTTGGTACTTTTGTTTCCATTATTTTGGCCACATTTTAAGCTACAGTATTGTTCTACAATAATGAAAGTCCTGCACTCGGGTTCATTTTCTATTATTTCAGGTACAGGGCTTCAGTAGTGCAGTGTGACTCTCCCTAATATGCTAATAATAATAATAATAATAATAATAACAATAATAATAATAATAATAATAAAAGTAATAATAATTATAATAATAATATTAATAATAATAGTAATAACAATGACAACATTTGTAATAATAATAATTATAATAATAAAATAACAACAAAAATAATGTTTATTATTAATATTATTACTATTATTATTATTATTAATAATAATAATATTATTATTAATATTAATTATTATTATTAATATTGTTATTATTAATATTATTATTAATACTATTATTATTATTATTATTATCATTATTATTATTATTATTAATAATATTATTACTATTGTTATTATTATTATTACTATTAATATTAATTATTATTATTAATATTATTATTATTGTTATTATTATTATTATTATTATTAATAATAATATTATATTATTAATTATTATTATTATTATTATTATTATTATTATTATTATTATTATTATTAATTATTATTATTAATATTACTAATATTACTAATATTATTGATATTATAATTATAATTATAATTATAATTATAATTATAATTATTATTATTATTATTATTATTATTATTATTATTATTCACTTCATTCTGGTCACAGTGGTCCTGATGCCACCCATAAACACGACCAGGTAAGAAATCCACCAAGATTCCAGTCCATCCCAGTCTGACTCTAATAATTTATCCTGGTCAGGTTCAGTGTGGGTCTGGAGCCACCAGTTAACACTGGGAACAGGGCACAAATCCACCATGAACAGGGCACAAATCCCCCCGTCCTGACGTTTCTGTTCACAGAACTGAAAATAATTGGTTTCAGAAGAATCCTCAGTACGGTGGATTAAAGCACTACATCACAGACCCAGAGCGGGAGTGATCTCTACCATAACCACCTCATAAACCTTCACCAGAACCTCCAGAACGTTCAGTCTATCCCACTCCAGCGTTTTATACAACCATCCCATTTACACTTACAGTGTTAATTAAGCAGACGCTTATATCTACAGCCAATCACAGTCATGACTGAACACAAATCAAGCAACTGAGGGTTAGGGGCCTTGCTTAAGGGCCCAGTAATGGCAACAGACAACGACTAAAAGATTCCGATTCAGTTGTTGATGAGATCCCGCTGAAGCTTCTACCATCCATGCACAAAAACTAAACCCACAACATCAACCAAAATCAGAAAATACCAAGATTTATAACCTCATCATGGATTCATCCAATTTCCCATGAGCAAGAACTCAAAACCTTCTGTCGTTCTTGCTAAAAGCATAAAAATAATATCATTACCCGTGTCTAAAAAAGCTTTTATGAAGAGATTAATACACAGCGGTACCAAACATCTCGACATCAGTCGGTTCTGGGAGTGGCGTAGAGTTTTAAAGACGTTTAGTTTCAAGGTATTTTTCCCCATAAGGAAAAATGGTGGCTCCAGACACACACACACAAGCCATATTTATACTACACACACACACACACACTCACACACACACACACAAGCCATATTAATACTACACACACTCACACACACACACTCACACACACACACACAAGCCATATTAATACTACACTCACACACACACGCACACACA